>NW_026529589.1:0-95677 GCF_028500815.1 Rissa tridactyla
CTCGTTGGAAAGCTCTTTGGCAGCCGCTCGCGTGGCCCCACAGCCCGTGGGGCTGCGGGCTTTCCGGCGGCCGTCAGCCTCGGCGACACCAGTGCCCACGTGGCGCCGCCACGCCAGCCTGCGAAGCATTTTCCGGTAGGGCCGCGGCTGTGGCGACAGCTCCCACGCCCGAAGAGCCAGGAGGGAAAGCCGTGCCTCGTTGGAAAGCTCTTTGGCAGCCGCTCGCGTGGCCCCACAGCCCGTGGGGCTGCGGGCTTTCCGGCGGCCGTCAGCCTCGGCGACACCTGCGCCCACGTGGCGCCGCCGCACCAGCCTGCGAAGCATTTTCAGGTAGGGCCGCGTCTCTGGCGACAGCTCCCACGCCCGAAGAGCCAGGAGGGAAAGCCGTGCCTCGTTGGAAAGCTCTTTGGCAGCCGCTCGCGTGGCCCCACAGCCCGTGGGGCTGCGGGCTTTCCGGCGGCCGTCAGGCTCGGCGACACCTGCGACCACGTGGCGCCGCCGCGCCAGCCTGCAAAGCATTTTCCGGTAGGGCCGCGTCTCTGGCGACAGCTCCCACGCCCGAAGAGCCAGGAGGGAAAGCCGTGCCTCATTGGAAAGCTCTTTGGCAGCCGCTCGCGTGGCCCCACAGCCCGTGGGGCTGCGGGCTTTCCGGCGGCCGTCAGACTCGGCGACACCGGCGCCCACGTGGCGCCGCCGCGCCAGCCTGCGAAGCATTTTCCGGTAGGGCCGCGGCTGTGGCGAGAGCTCCCAAGCCCAAAGAGCCAGGAGGGAAAGCCGTGCCTCGTTGGAAAGCTCTTTGGCAGCCGCTCGCGTGGCCCCACAGCCCGTGGGGCTGCGGGCCTTCCGGCAGCCGTCAGCCTCGGCGCCACCGGCGCCCACGTGGCGCCGCCACGCCAGCCTGCGAAGCATTTTCCGGTAGGGCCGCGTTTCTGTCGACAGCTCCCACGCCCGAAGAGCCAGGAGGGAAAGCCGTGCCTCGTTGGAAAGCTCTTTGGCAGCCGCTCGCGTGGCCCCACAGCCCGTGGGGCTGCGGGCTTTCCGGCGGCCGTCAGCCTCGGCGTCACCAGTGCCCACGTGGCGCCGCCACGCCAGCCTGCGAAGCATTTTCCGGTAGGGCCGCGGCTGTGGCGACAGCTCCCACGCCCGAAGAGCCAGGAGGGAAAGCCGTGCCTCGTTGGAAAGCTCTTTGGCAGCCGCTCGCGTGGTCCTACAGCGCGTGGGGCTGCGGGCTTTCCGGCGGAGGTCAGCCTCGGCAATACCGGCGCCCACGTGGCGCCGCCGCGCCAGCCTGCGAAGCATTTTCCGGTAGGGCCGCGTCTCTGGCGACAGCTCCCACGCCCGAAGAGCCAGGAGGGAAAGCCGTGCCTCGTTGGAAAGCTCTTTGGCAGCCGCTCGCGTGGCCCCACAGCCCGTGGGGCTGCGGGCTTTCCGGCGGCCGTCAGCCTCGGCGACACCGGCGCCCACGTGGCGCCGCTGCGCCAGCCTGCGAAGCACTTTCCGGTAGGGCCGCGTCTCTGGCGACAGCTCCCACGCCCGAAGAGCCAGGAGGGAAAGCCGTGCCTCGTTGGAAAGCTCTTTGGCAGCCGCTCGCGTGGCCCCACAGCCCGTGGGGCTGCGGGCTTTCCGGCGGCCGTCAGCCTCGGCGACACCTGCGACCACGTGGCGCTGCCACGCCAGCCTGCGAAGCATTTTCCGGTAGGGCCGCGTCTCTGGCGACAGCTCCCACGCCCGAAGAGCCAGGAGGGAAAGCCGTGCCTCGTTGGAAAGCTCTTTGGCAGCCGCTCGCGTGGCCCGACAGCCCGTGGGGCTGCGGGCTTTCCGGCGGCCGTCAGCCTTGGCGACACCGGCGCCCACGTGGCGCCGCCGCGCCAGCCTGCGAAGCATTTTCCGGTAGGGCCGCGTCTCTGGCGACAGCTCCCCCACCCGAAGAGCCAGGAGGGAAAGCCGTGCCTCGTTGGAAAGCTCTTTGGCAGCCGCTCGCGTGGCCCCAGAGCCCGTGGGGCTGCGGGCTTTCCGGCGGCCGTCAGCCTCGGCGACACCGGCGCCCACGTGGCGCCGCCGCGCCAGCCTGCGAAGCATTTTCCGTTAGGGCCGCGGCTGTGGCGACAGCTCCCACGCCCGAAGATCCAGGAGGGAATGCCGTGCCTCGTTGGAAAGCTCTTTGGCAGCCGCTCGCATGGCCCCATAGCCCGTGGGGCTGCGGGCTTTCCGGCGGCCATCAGCCTCGGCGACACCAGGGCACACGTGGCGCCGCCGTGCCAGCCTGCGAAGCATTTTCCGGTAGGGCCGCGGCTCTGGCGACAGCTCCCACGCCCGAAGAGCCAGGACGGAAAGCCGTGCCTCGTTGGAAAGCTCTTTGGCAGCCGCTCGCGTGGTCCTACAGCCCGTGGGGCTGCGGGCTTTCCGGCGGCCGTCAGCCTGGGCGACACCGGCGCCCACGTGGCGCCGCCGCGCCAGCCTGCGAAGCATTTTCCGGTAGGGCCGCGTCTCTGGCGACAGCTCCCACGCCCGAAGAGCCAGGAGGGAAAGCCGTGCCTCGTTGGAAAGATCTTTGGCAGCCGCTCGCGTGGCCCCGCAGCCCGTGGGGCTGCGGGCTTTCCGGCGGCCGTCAGCCTCGGCGCCACCGGCGCCCACGTGGCGCCGCCGCGCCAGCCTGCGAAGCATTTTCCGGTAGGGCCGCGTCTCTGGCGACAGCTCCCACGCCCGAAGAGCCAGGAGGGAAAGCCATGCCTCGTTGGAAAGCTCTTTGGCAGCCGCTCGCGTGGCCCCACAGCCCGTGGGGCTGCGGGCTTTCCGGCGGCCGTCAGCCTCGGCGACACCTGCGACCACGTGGCGCCGCGGCGCCAGCCTGCGAAGCATTTTCCGGTAGGGCCGCGGCTGTGGCGACAGCTCCCACGCCCGAAGAGCCAGGAGGGAAAGCCGTGCCTCGTTGGAAAGCTCTTTGGCAGCCGCTCGCGTGGTCCTACAGCCCGTGGGGCTGCGGGCTTTCCGGCGGAGGTCAGCCTCGGCAATACCGGCTCCCACGTGGCGCCGCCGCACCAGCCTGCGAAGCATTTTCCGGTAGGGCCGCGTCTCTGGCGACAGCTCCCACGCCCGAAGAGCCAGGAGGGAAAGCCGTGCCTCGTTGGAAAGCTCTTTGGCAGCCGCTCGCGTGGCCCCACAGCCCGTGGGGCTGCGGGCTTTCCGGCGGCCGTCAGCCTCGGCGACACCGGCGCCCACGTGCCGCCGCTGCGCCAGCCTGCGAAGCATTTTCCGGTAGGGCCGCGGCTCTGGCGACAGCTCCCACGCCCGAAGAGCCAGGAGGGAAAGCCGTGCCTCGTTGGAAAGCTCTTTGGCAGCCGCTCGCGTGGCCCCAGAGCCCGTGGGGCTGCGGGCTTTCCGGCGGCCGTCAGGCTCGGCGACACCTGCGACCACGTGGCGCCGCCGCGCCAGCCTGCGAAGCATTTTCCGGTAGGGCCGCGTCTCTGGCGACAGCTCCCACGCCCGAAGAGCCAGGAGGGAAAGCCGTGCCTCGTTGGAAAGCTCTTTGGCAGCCGCTCGCGTGGCCCCACAGCCCGTGGGGCTGCGGGCTTTCCGGCGGCCATCAGCCTCGGCGACACCGGCGCCCACGTGGCGCCGCCGCGCCAGCCTGCGAAGCATTTTCCGGTAGGGCCGCGTATCTGGCGACAGCTCCCACGCCCGAAGAGCCAGGAGGGAAAGCCGTGCCTCGTTGGAAAGCTCTTTGGCAGCCGCTCGCGTGGCCCCACAGCCCGTGGGGCTGCGGGCTTTCCGGCGGCCGTCAGCCTGGGCGACACCGGCGCCCACGTGGCGCCGCCGCGCCAGCCTGCGAAGCATTTTCCGGTAGGGCCGCGTCTCTGGCGACAGCTCCCACACCCGAAGATCCAGGAGGGAAAGCCATGCCTCGTTGGAAAGCTCTTTGGCAGCCGCTCGCGTGGCCCCACAGCCCGTGGGGCTGCGGGCTTTCCGGCGGCCGTCAGCCTCGGCGACACCTGCGACCACGTGGCGCCGCGGCGCCAGCCTGCGAAGCATTTTCCGGTAGCGCCGCGGCTCTGGTGACAGCTCCCCCACCCGAAGAGTCAGGAGGGAAAGCCGTGCCTCGTTGGAAACCTCTTTGGCAGCCGCTCGCGTGGCCCCACAGCCCGTGGGGCTGCGGGCTTTCCGGCAGCCGTCAGCCTCGGCGCCACCGGCGCCCACGTGTCGCCGCCGCGCCAGCCTGCGAAGCATTTTCCGGTAGGGCCGCGTTTCTGTCGACAGCTCCCACGCCCGAAGAGCCAGGAGGGAAAGCCGTGCCTCGTTGGAAAGCTCTTTGGCAGCCGCTCGCGTGGCCCCCACAGCCCGTGGGGCTGCGGGCTTTCCGGCGGCCGTCAGCCTCGGCGACACCAGTGCCCACGTGGCGCCGCCACGCCAGCCTGCGAAGCATTTTCCGGTAGGGCCGCGGCTCTGGCGACAGCTCCCACGCCCGAAGAGCCAGGAGGGAAAGCCGTGCCTCGTTGGAAAGCTCTTTGGCAGCCGCTCGCGTGGTCCTACAGCCCGTGGGGCTGCGGGCTTTCCGGCGGAGGTCAGCCTCAGCAATACCGGCGCCCACGTGGCGCCGCTGCGCCAGCCTGCGAAGCATTTTCCGGCCGCGGCTCTGGCGACAGCTCCCACGCCCGAAGAGCCAGGAGGGAAAGCCGTGCCTCGTTGGAAAGCTCTTTGGCAGCCGCTCGCGTGGCCCCACAGCCCGTGGGGCTGCGGGCTTTCCGGCGGCCGTCAGCCTCGGCGACACCTGCGACCACGTGGCGCCGCCGCGCCAGCCTGCGAAGCATTTTCCGGTAGGGCCGCGTCTCTGGCGACAGCTCCCACGCCCGAAGAGCCAGGAGGGAAAGCCGTGCCTCGTTGGAAAGCTCTTTGGCAGCCGCTCGCGTGGCCCCACAGCCCGTGGGGGCTGCGGGCTTTCCAGCGGCCGTCAGCCTTGGCGACACCGGCGCCCACGTGGCGCCGCCGCGCCAGCCTGCGAAGCATTTTCCGGTAGGGCCGCGTCTCTGGCGACAGCTCCCACGCCCGAAGAGCCAGGAGGGAAAGCCGTGCCTCGTTGGAAAGCTCTTTGGCAGCCGCTCGCGTGGCCCCACAGCCCGTGGGGCTGCGGGCTTTCCGGCGGCCGTCAGCCTCGGCGACACCGGCGCCCACGTGGCGCCGCCGCGCCAGCCTGCAAAGCATTTTCCGGTAGGGCCGCGGCTGTGGCGACAGCTCCCACGCCCGAAGAGCCAGGAGGGAATGCCGTGCCTCGTTGGAAAGCTCTTTGGCAGCCGCTCGCATGGCCCCATAGCCCGTGGGGCTGCGGGCTTTCCGGCGGCCATCAGCCTCGGCGACACCAGGGCACACGTGGCGCCGCCGTGCCAGCCTGTGAAGCATTTTCCGGTAGGACCGCGGCTCTGGCGACAGCTCCCACGCCCGAAGAGCCAGGACGGAAAGCCGTGCCTCGTTGGAAAGATCTTTGGCAGCCCGCTCGCGTGGGTCCTACAGCCCGTGGGGCTGCGGGCTTTCCGGCGGCCGTCAGCCTGGGCGACACCGGCGCCCACGTGGCGCCGCCGCGCCAGCCTGCGAAGCATTTTCCGGTAGGGGCCGCGTCCTCTGGCGACAGCTCCCACGCCCGAAGAGCCAGGAGGGAAAGCCGTGCCTCGTTGGAAAGCTGTTTGGCAGCCGCTCGCGTGGCTCCACAGCCCGTGGGGCTGCGGGCTTTCCGGCGGCCGTCAGCCTCGGCGCCACCGGCGCCCACGTGGCGCCGCCGCGCCAGCCTGCGAAGCATTTTCCGGTAGGGCCGCGTCTCTGGCGACAGCTCCCACGCCCGAAGAGCCAGGAGGGAAAGCCATGCCTCGTTGGAAAGCTCTTTGGCAGCCGCTCGCGTGGCCCCAGAGCCCGTGGGGCTGCGGGCTTTCCGGCGGCCGTCAGCCTCGGCGACACCTGCGACCACGTGGCGCCGCGGCGCCAGCCTGCGAAGCATTTTCCGGTAGGGCCGCGTCTCTGGCGACAGCTCCCACGCCCGAAGAGCCAGGAGGGAAAGCCGTGCCTCGTTGGAAAGCTCTTTGGCAGCCGCTCGCGTGGTCCTACAGCCCGTGGGGCTGCGGGCTTTCCGGCGGAGGTCAGCCTCGGCAATACCGGCGCCCACGTGGCGCCGCCGCGCCAGCCTGCGAAGCATTTTCCGGTAGGGCCGCGTCTCTGGCGACAGCTCCCACGCCCGAAGAGCCAGGAGGGAAAGCCGTGCCTCGTTGGAAAGCTCTTTGGCAGCCGCTCGCGTGGTCCTACAGCCCGTGGGGCTGCGGGCTTTCCGGCGGAGGTCAGCCTCAGCAATACCGGCGCCCACGTGGCGCCGCCGCGCCAGCCTGCGAAGCATTTTCCGGTAGGGCCGCGTCTCTGGCGACAGCTCCCACGCCCGAAGAGCCAGGAGGGAAAGCCGTGCCTCGTTGGAAAGCTCTTTGGCAGCCGCTCGCGTGGCCCCACAGCCCGTGGGGCTGCGGGCTTTCCGGCGGCCGTCAGCCTCGGCGACACCGGCGCCCACGTGGCGCCGCTGCGCCAGCCTGCGAAGCATTTTCCGGTAGGGCCGCGGCTCTGGCGACAGCTCCCACGCCCGAAGAGCCAGGAGGGAAAGCCGTGCCTCGTTGGAAAGCTCTTTGGCAGCCGCTCGCGTGGCCCCACAGCCCGTGGGGCTGCGGGCTTTCCGGCGGCCGTCAGCCTCGGCGACACCTGCGACCACGTGGCGCCGCCGCGCCAGCCTGCGAAGCATTTTCCGGTAGGGCCGCGTCTCTGGCGACAGCTCCCACGCCCGAAGAGCCAGGAGGGAAAGCCGTGCCTCGTTGGAAAGCTCTTTGGCAGCCGCTCGCGTGGCCCCACAGCCCGTGGGGGCTGCGGGCTTTCCAGCGGCCGTCAGCCTTGGCGACACCGGCGCCCATGTGGCGCCGCCGCGCCAGCCTGCGAAGCATTTTCCGGTAGGGCCGCGTCTCTGGCGACAGCTCCCACGCCCGAAGAGCCAGGAGGGAAAGCCGTGCCTCGTTGGAAAGCTCTTTGGCAGCCGCTCGCGTGGCCCCACAGCCCGTGGGGCTGCGGGCTTTCCGGCGGCCGTCAGCCTCGGCGACACCGGCGCCCACGTGGCGCCGCCGCGCCAGCCTGCAAAGCATTTTCCGGTAGGGCCGCGGCTGTGGCGACAGCTCCCACGCCCGAAGAGCCAGGAGGGAATGCCGTGCCTCGTTGGAAAGCTCTTTGGCAGCCGCTCGCATGGCCCCATAGCCCGTGGGGCTGCGGGCTTTCCGGCGGCCATCAGCCTCGGCGACACCAGGGCACACGTGGCGCCGCCGTGCCAGCCTGTGAAGCATTTTCCGGTAGGACCGCGGCTCTGGCGACAGCTCCCACGCCCGAAGAGCCAGGACGGAAAGCCGTTGCCTCGTTGGAAAGATCTTTGGCAGCCGCTCGCGTGGTCCTACAGCCCGTGGGGCTGCGGGCTTTCCGGCGGCCGTCAGCCTGGGCGACACCGGCGCCCACGTGGCGCCGCCGCGCCAGCCTGCGAAGCATTTTCCGGTAGGGCCGCGTCTCTGGCGACAGCTCCCACGCCCGAAGAGCCAGGAGGGAAAGCCGTGCCTCGTTGGAAAGCTCTTTGGCAGCCGCTCGCGTGGCCCCACAGCCCGTGGGGCTGCGGGCTTTCCGGCGGCCGTCAGCCTCGGCGCACCGGCGCCCACGTGGCGCCGCCGCGCCAGCCTGCGAAGCATTTTCCGGTAGGGCCGCGTCTCTGGCGACAGCTCCCACGCCCGAAGAGCCAGGAGGGAAAGCCATGCCTCGTTGGAAAGCTCTTTGGCAGCCGCTCGCGTGGCCCCACAGCCCGTGGGGCTGCGGGCTTTCCGGCGGCCGTCAGCCTTGGCGACACCTGCGACCACGTGGCGCCGCGGCGCCAGCCTGCGAAGCATTTTCCGGTAGGGCCGCGTCTCTGGCGACAGCTCCCACGCCCGAAGAGCCAGGAGGGAAAGCCGTGCCTCGTTGGAAAGCTCTTTGGCAGCCGCTCGCGTGGTCCTACAGCCCGTGGGGCTGCGGGCTTTCCGGCGGAGGTCAGCCTCG
Organism: Rissa tridactyla; assembly: GCF_028500815.1. NCBI lineage: Eukaryota > Metazoa > Chordata > Aves > Charadriiformes > Laridae > Rissa > Rissa tridactyla. The sequence continues at coordinate 8,080 of NW_026529589.1, forward strand.
GCAATACCGGCGCCCACGTGGCGCCGCCGCGCCAGCCTGCGAAGCATTTTCCGGTAGGGCCGCGTCTCTGGCGACAGCTCCCACGCCCGAAGAGCCAGGAGGGAAAGCCGTGCCTCGTTGGAAAGCTCTTTGGCAGCCGCTCGCGTGGCCCCACAGCCCGTGGGGCTGCGGGCTTTCCGGCGGCCGTCAGCCTCGGCGACACCTGCGCCCACGTGGCGCCGCCGCGCCAGCCTGCGAAGCATTTTCCGGTAGGGCCGCGTCTCTGGCGACAGCTCCCACGCCCGAAGAGCCAGGAGGGAAAGCCGTGCCTCGTTGGAAAGCTCTTTGGCAGCCGCTCGCGTGGCCCCAGAGCCCGTGGGGCTGCGGGCTTTCCGGCGGCCGTCAGCCTCGGCGACACCTGCGACCACGTGGCGCCGCCGCGCCAGCCTGCGAAGCATTTTCCGGTAGGGCCGCGTCTCTGGCGACAGCTCACACGCCCGAAGAGCCAGGAGGGAAAGCCGTGCCTCGTTGGAAAGCTCTTTGGCAGCCGCTCGCGTGGCCCCACAGCCCGTGGGGCTGCGGGCTTTCCGGTGGCCGTCAGCCTCGGCGACACCGGCGCCCACGTGGCGCCGCCGCGCCAGCCTGCGAAGCATTTTCCGGTAGGGCCGCGTCTCTGGCGACAGCTCCCACGCCCGAAGAGCCAGGAGGGAAAGCCGTGCCTCGTTGGAAAGCTCTTTGGCAGCCGCTCGCGTGGCCCCACAGCCCGTGGGGCTGCGGGCTTTCCGGCGGCCGTCAGCCTCGGCGACACCGGCGCCCACGTGGCGCCGCCGCACCAGCCTGCGAAGCATTTTCAGGTAGGGCCGCGTCTCTGGCGACAGCTCCCACGCCCGAAGAGCCAGGAGGGAATGCCGTGCCTCGTTGGAAAGCTCTTTGGCAGCCGCTCGCGTGGCCCCATAGCCCGTGGGGCTGCGGGCTTTCCGGCGGCCATCAGCCTCGGCGACACCAGGGCACACGTGGCGCCGCCGTGCCAGCCTGCGAAGCATTTTCCGGTAGGGCCGCGGCTCTGGCGACAGCTCCCACGCCCGAAGAGCCAGGACGGAAAGCCGTGCCTCGTTGGAAAGCTCTTTGGCAGCCGCTCGCGTGGCCCCACAGCCCGTGGGGCTGCGGGCTTTCCAGCGGCCGTCAGCCTTGGCGACACCGGCGCCCATGTGGCGCCGCCGCGCCAGCCTGCGAAGCATTTTCCGGTAGGGCCGCGTCTCTGGCGACAGCTCCCACGCCCGAAGAGCCAGGAGGGAAAGCCGTGCCTCGTTGGAAAGCTCTTTGGCAGCCGCTCGCGTGGCCCCACAGCCCGTGGGGCTGCGGGCTTTCCGGCGGCCGTCAGCCTCGGCGACACCGGCGCCCACGTGGCGCCGCCGCGCCAGCCTGCAAAGCATTTTCCGGTAGGGCCGCGGCTGTGGCGACAGCTCCCACGCCCGAAGAGCCAGGAGGGAATGCCGTGCCTCGTTGGAAAGCTCTTTGGCAGCCGCTCGCATGGCCCCATAGCCCGTGGGGCTGCGGGCTTTCCGGCGGCCATCAACCTCGGCGACACCAGGGCACACGTGGCGCCGCCGTGCCAGCCTGTGAAGCATTTTCCGGTAGGACCGCGGCTCTGGCGACAGCTCCCACGCCCGAAGAGCCAGGACGGAAAGCCGTGCCTCGTTGGAAAGATCTTTGGCAGCCGCTCGCGTGGTCCTACAGCCCGTGGGGCTGCGGGCTTTCCGGCGGCCGTCAGCCTGGGCGACACCGGCGCCCACGTGGCGCCGCCGCGCCAGCCTGCGAAGCATTTTCCGGTAGGGCCGCGTCTCTGGCGACAGCTCCCACGCCCGAAGAGCCAGGAGGGAAAGCCGTGCCTCGTTGGAAAGCTCTTTGGCAGCCGCTCGCGTGGCCCCACAGCCCGTGGGGCTGCGGGCTTTCCGGCGGCCGTCAGCCTCGGCGCCACCGGCGCCCACGTGGCGCCGCCGCGCCAGCCTGCGAAGCATTTTCCGGTAGGGCCGCGTCTCTGGCGACAGCTCCCACGCCCGAAGAGCCAGGAGGGAAAGCCATGCCTCGTTGGAAAGCTCTTTGGCAGCCGCTCGCGTGGCCCCACAGCCCGTGGGGCTGCGGGCTTTCCGGCGGCCGTCAGCCTTGGCGACACCTGCGACCACGTGGCGCCGCGGCGCCAGCCTGCGAAGCATTTTCCGGTAGGGCCGCGTCTCTGGCGACAGCTCCCACGCCCGAAGAGCCAGGAGGGAAAGCCGTGCCTCGTTGGAAAGCTCTTTGGCAGCCGCTCGCGTGGTCCTACAGCCCGTGGGGCTGCGGGCTTTCCGGCGGAGGTCAGCCTCGGCAATACCGGCGCCCACGTGGCGCCGCCGCGCCAGCCTGCGAAGCATTTTCCGGTAGGGCCGCGTCTCTGGCGACAGCTCCCACGCCCGAAGAGCCAGGAGGGAAAGCCGTGCCTCGTTGGAAAGCTCTTTGGCAGCCGCTCGCGTGGCCCCACAGCCCGTGGGGCTGCGGGCTTTCCGGCGGCCGTCAGCCTCGGCGACACCTGCGCCCACGTGGCGCCGCCGCGCCAGCCTGCGAAGCATTTTCCGGTAGGGCCGCGTCTCTGGCGACAGCTCCCACGCCCGAAGAGCCAGGAGGGAAAGCCGTGCCTCGTTGGAAAGCTCTTTGGCAGCCGCTCGCGTGGCCCCACAGCCCGTGGGGCTGCGGGCTTTCCGGCGGCCGTCAGCCTCGGCGACACCTGCGACCACGTGGCGCCGCCGCGCCAGCCTGCGAAGCATTTTCCGGTAGGGCCGCGTCTCTGGCGACAGCTCACACGCCCGAAGAGCCAGGAGGGAAAGCCGTGCCTCGTTGGAAAGCTCTTTGGCAGCCGCTCGCGTGGCCCCACAGCCCGTGGGGCTGCGGGCTTTCCGGCGGCCGTCAGCCTCGGCGACACCGGCGCCCACGTGGCGCCGCCGCGCCAGCCTGCGAAGCATTTTCCGGTAGGGCCGCGTCTCTGGCGACAGCTCCCACGCCCGAAGAGCCAGGAGGGAAAGCCGTGCCTCGTTGGAAAGCTCTTTGGCAGCCGCTCGCGTGGCCCCACAGCCCGTGGGGCTGCGGGCTTTCCGGCGGCCGTCAGCCTCGGCGACACCGGCGCCCACGTGGCGCCGCCGCACCAGCCTGCGAAGCATTTTCAGGTAGGGCCGCGTCTCTGGCGACAGCTCCCACGCCCGAAGAGCCAGGAGGGAATGCCGTGCCTCGTTGGAAAGCTCTTTGGCAGCCGCTCGCGTGGCCCCATAGCCCGTGGGGCTGCGGGCTTTCCGGCGGCCATCAGCCTCGGCGACACCAGGGCACACGTGGCGCCGCCGTGCCAGCCTGCGAAGCATTTTCCGGTAGGACCGCGGCTCTGGCGACAGCTCCCACGCCCGAAGAGCCAGGACGGAAAGCCGTGCCTCGTTGGAAAGCTCTTTGGCAGCCGCTCGCGTGGTCCTACAGCCCGTGGGGCTGCGGGCTTTCCGGCGGCCGTCAGCCTCGGCGACACCTGCGACCACGTGGCGCCGCGGTGCCAGCCTGCGAAGCATTTTCCGGTAGGGCCGCGGCTCTGGTGACAGCTCCCCCACCCGAAGAGCCAGGAGGGAAAGCCGTGCCTCGTTGGAAACCTCTTTGGCAGCCGCTCGCGTGGCCCCACAGCCCGTGGGGCTGCGGGCTTTCCGGCAGCCGTCAGCCTCGGCGCCACCGGCGCCCACGTGTCGCCGCCGCGCCAGCCTGCGAAGCATTTTCCGGTAGGGCCGCGTTTCTGTCGACAGCTCCCACGCCTGAAGAGCCAGGAGGGAAAGCCGTGCCTCGTTGGAAAGCTCTTTGGCAGCCGCTCGCGTGGCCCCACAGCCCGTGGGGCTGCGGGCTTTCCGGCGGCCGTCAGCCTCGGCGACACCAGTGCCCACGTGGCGCCGCCGCGCCAGCCTGCGAAGCATTTTCCGGTAGGGCCGCGGCTGTGGCGACAGCTCCCACGCCCGAAGAGCCAGGAGGGAAAGCCGTGCCTCGTTGGAAAGCTCTTTGGCAGCCGCTCGCGTGGTCCTACAGCCCGTGGGGCTGCGGGCTTTCCGGCGGAGGTCAGACTCGGCAATACCGGCGCCCACGTGGCGCCGCCGCGCCAGCCTGCGAAGCATTTTCCGGTAGGGCCGCGGCTGTGGCGACAGCTCCCACGCCCGAAGAGCCAGGAGGGAAAGCCGTGCCTCGTTGGAAAGCTCTTTGGCAGCCGCTCGCGTGGCCCCAGAGCCCGTGGGGCTGCGGGCTTTCCGGCGGCCGTCAGCCTCGGCGACACCTGCGACCACGTGGCGCCGCCGCGCCAGCCTGCGAAGCATTTTCCGGTAGGGCCGCGTCTCTGGCGACAGCTCCCACGCCCGAAGAGCCAGGAGGGAAAGCCGTGCCTCGTTGGAAAGCTCTTTGGCAGCCGCTCGCGTGGCCCCACAGCCCGTGGGGCTGCGGGCTTTCCGGCAGCCGTCAGCCTCGGCGCCACCGGCGCCCACGTGTCGCCGCCGCGCCAGCCTGCGAAGCATTTTCCGGTAGGGCCGCGTTTCTGTCGACAGCTCCCACGCCCGAAGAGCCAGGAGGGAAAGCCGTGCCTCGTTGGAAAGCTCTTTGGCAGCCGCTCGCGTGGCCCCACAGCCCGTGGGGCTGCGGGCTTTCCGGCGGCCGTCAGCCTCGGCTGATACCAGTGCCCACGTGGCGCCGCCACGCCAGCCTGCGAAGCATTTTCCGGTAGGGCCGCGGCTTGTGGCGACAGCTCCCACGCCCGAAGAGCCAGGAGGGAAAGCCGTGCCTCGTTGGAAAGCTCTTTGGCAGCCGCTCGCGTGGTCCTACAGCCCGTGGGGCTGCGGGCTTTCCGGCGGAGGTCAGCCTCGGCAATACCGGCGCCCACGTGGCGCCGCCGCGCCAGCCTGCGAAGCATTTTCCGGTAGGGCCGCGTCTCTGGCGACAGCTCCCACGCCCGAAGAGCCAGGAGGGAAAGCCGTGCCTCGTTGGAAAGCTCTTTGGCAGCCGCTCGCGTGGCCCCACAGCCCGTGGGGCTGCGGGCTTTCCGGCGGCCGTCAGCCTCGGCGACACCGGCGCCCACGTGGCGCCGCTGCGCCAGCCTGCGAAGCATTTTCCGGTAGGGCCGCGTCTCTGGCGACAGCTCCCACGCCCGAAGAGCCAGGAGGGAAAGCCGTGCCTCGTTGGAAAGCTCTTTGGCAGCCGCTCGCGTGGCCCCACAGCCCGTGGGGCTGCGGGCTTTCCGGCGGCCGTCAGCCTCGGCGACACCTGCGACCACGTGGCGCCGCCGCACCAGCCTGCGAAGCATTTTCCGGTAGGGCTGCGTCTCTGGCGACAGCTCCCACGCCCGAAGAGCCAGGAGGGAAAGCCGTGCCTCGTTGGAAAGCTCTTTGGCAGCCGCTCGCGTGGCCCCAGAGCCCGTGGGGCTGCGGGCTTTCCGGCGGCCGTCAGCCTTGGCGACACCGGCGCCCATGTGGCGCCGCCGCGCCAGCCTGCGAAGCATTTTCCGGTAGGGCCGCGTCTCTGGCGACAGCTCCCACGCCCGAAGAGCCAGGAGGGAAAGCCGTGCCTCGTTGGAAAGCTCTTTGGCAGCCGCTCGCGTGGCCCCACAGCCCGTGGGGCTGCGGGCTTTCCGGCGGCCGTCAGCCTCGGCGACACCGGCGCCCACGTGGCGCCGCCGCGCCAGCCTGCGAAGCATTTTCCGGTAGGGCCGCGTCTCTGGCGACAGCTCCCACGCCCGAAGAGCCAGGAGGGAAAGCCGTGCCTCGTTGGAAAGCTCTTTGGCAGCCGCTCGCGTGGCCCCACAGCCCGTGGGGCTGCGGGCTTTCCGGCGGCCGTCAGCCTCGGCGACACCTGCGACCACGTGGCGCCGCCGCGCCAGCCTGCGAAGCATTTTCCGGTAGGGCCGCGTCTCTGGCGACAGCTCCCACGCCCGAAGAGCCAGGAGGGAAAGCCGTGCCTCGTTGGAAAGCTCTTTGGCAGCCGCTCGCGTGGCCCCACAGCCCGTGGGGCTGCGGGCTTTCCGGCGGCCGTCAGCCTCGGCGACACCGGCGCCCACGTGGCGCCGCCGCGCCAGCCTGCGAAGCATTTTCCGGTAGGGCCGCCTCTCTGGCGACAGCTCCCACGCCCGAAGAGCCAGGAGGGAAAGCCGTGCCTCGTTGGAAAGCTCTTTGGCAGCCGCTCGCGTGGCCCCACAGCCCGTGGGGCTGCGGGCTTTCCGGCGGCCGTCAGCCTCGGCGACACTGGCGCCCACGTGGCGCCGCCGTGCCAGCCTGCGAAGCATTTTCCGGTAGGGCCGCGGCTGTGGCGACAGCTCCCACGCCCGAAGAGCCAGGAGGGAATGCCGTGCCTCGTTGGAAAGCTCTTTGGCAGCCGCTCGCGTGGCCCCACAGCCCGTGGGGCTGCGGGCTTTCCGGCGGCCGTCAGCCTCGGCGACACCTGCGACCACGTGGCGCCGCGGCGCCAGCCTGCGAAGCATTTTCCGGTAGGGCCGCGGCTCTGGTGACAGCTCCCCCACCCGAAGAGCCAGGAGGGAAAGCCGTGCCTCGTTGGAAACCTCTTTGGCAGCCGCTCGCGTGGCCCCACAGCCCGTGGGGCTGCGGGCTTTCCGGCGGCCGTCAGCCTCGGCGACACCGGCGCCCACGTGGCGCCGCCGCGCCAGCCTGCGAAGCATTTTCCGGTAGGGCCGCGTCTCTGGCGACAGCTCCCACGCCCGAAGAGCCAGGAGGGAAAGCCGTGCCTCGTTGGAAAGCTCTTTGGCAGCCGCTCGCGTGGCCCCACAGCCTGTGGGGCTGCGGGCTTTCCGGCGGCCGTCAGCCTCGGCGACAACTGCGACCACGTGGCGCCGCCGCGCCAGCCTGCGAAGCATTTTCCGGTAGGGCCGCGTCTCTGGCGACAGCTCCCACGCCCGAAGAGCCAGGAGGGAAAGCCGTGCCTCGTTGGAAAGCTCTTTGGCAGCCGCTCGCGTGGCCCCACAGCCCGTGGGGCTGCGGGCTTCCCGGCGGCCGTCAGCCTCGGCGCCACTGGCGCCCACGTGGCGCCGCCGCGCCAGCCTGCGAAGCATTTTCCGGTAGGGCCGCGGCTCTGGCGAGAGCTCCCACGCCCAAAGAGCCAGGAGGGAAAGCCATGCCTCGTTGGAAAGCTCTTTGGCAGCCGCTCGCGTGGCCCCACAGCCCGTGGGGCTGCGGGCTTTCCGGCGGCCGTCAGCCTCGGCGACACCTGCGACCACGTGGCGCCGCGGCGCCAGCCTGCGAAGCATTTTCCGGTAGGGCCGCGGCTGTGGCGACAGCTCCCACGCCCGAAGAGCCAGGAGGGAAAGCCGTGCCTCGTTGGAAACCTCTTTGGCAGCCGCTCGCGTGGCCCCACAGCCCGTGGGGCTGCGGGCTTTCCGGCGGCCGTCAGCCTCGGCGACACCGGCGACCACGTGGCGCCGCCGCGCCAGCCTGCGAAGCATTTTCCGGTAGGGCCGCGTCTCTGGCGACAGCTCCCACGCCCGAAGAGCCAGGAGGGAAAGCCGTGCCTCGTTGGAAAGCTCTTTGGCAGCCGCTCGCGTGGCCCCACAGCCCGTGGGGCTGCGGGCTTTCTGGCGGCCGTCAGCCTCGGCGACACCTGCGACCACGTGGCGCCGCCGCGCCAGCCTGCGAAGCATTTTCCGGTAGGGCCGCGGCTGTGGCGACAGCTCCCACGCCCGAAGAGCCAGGAGGGAAAGCCGTGCCTCGTTGGAAAGCTCTTTGGCAGCCGCTCGCGTGGTCCTACAGCCCGTGGGGCTGCGGGCTTTCCGGCGGAGGTCAGCCTCGGCAATACCGGCTCCCACGTGGCGCCGCCGCGCCAGCCTGCGAAGCATTTTCCGGTAGGGCCGCGTCTCTGGCGACAGCTCCCACGCCCGAAGAGCCAGGAGGGAAAGCCGTGCCTCGTTGGAAAGCTCTTTGGCAGCCGCTCGCGTGGCCCCACAGCCCGTGGGGCTGCGGGCTTTCCGGCGGCCGTCAGCCTCGGCGACACCGGCGCCCACGTGGCGCCGCTGCGCCAGCCTGCGAAGCATTTTCCGGTAGGGCCGCGTCTCTGGCGACAGCTCCCACGCCCGAAGAGCCAGGAGGGAAAGCCGTGCCTCGTTGGAAAGCTCTTTGGCAGCCGCTCGCGTGGCCCCACAGCCCGTGGGGCTGCGGGCTTTCCGGCGGCCGTCAGCCTCGGCGACACCTGCGACCACGTGGCGCCGCCGCGCCAGCCTGCGAAGCATTTTCCGGTAGGGCCGCGTCTCTGGCGACAGCTCCCACGCCCGAAGAGCCAGGAGGGAAAGCCGTGCCTCGTTGGAAAGCTCTTTGGCAGCCGCTCGCGTGGCCCCACAGCCCGTGGGGCTGCGGGCTTTCCGGCGGCCGTCAGCCTCGGCGACACCTGCGACCACGTGGCGCCGCCGCGCCAGCCTGCGAAGCATTTTCCGGTAGGGCCGCGTCTCTGGCGACAGCTCCCACGCCCGAAGAGCCAGGAGGGAAAGCCGTGCCTCGTTGGAAAGCTCTTTGGCAGCCGCTCGCGTGGCCCCACAGCCCGTGGGGCTGCGGGCTTTCCGGCGGCCGTCAGCCTGGGCGACACCGGCGCCCACGTGGCGCCGCCGCGCCAGCCTGCGAAGCATTTTCCGGTAGGGCCGCGTCTCTGGCGACAGCTCCCACGCCCGAAGATCCAGGAGGGAAAGCCATGCCTCGTTGGAAAGCTCTTTGGCAGCCGCTCGCGTGGCCCCACAGCCCGTGGGGCTGCGGGCTTTCCGGCGGCCGTCAGCCTCGGCGACACCTGCGACCACGTGGCGCCGCGGCGCCAGCCTGCGAAGCATTTTCCGGTAGGGCCGCGGCTCTGGTGACAGCTCCCCCACCCGAAGAGCCAGGAGGGAAAGCCGTGCCTCGTTGGAAAGCTCTTTGGCAGCCGCTCGCGTGGCCCCACAGCCCGTGGGGCTGCGGGCTTTCCGGCAGCCGTCAGCCTCGGCGCCACCGGCGCCCACGTGTCGCCGCCGCGCCAGCCTGCGAAGCATTTTCCGGTAGGGCCGCGGCTCTGGCGACAGCTCCCACGCCCGAAGAGCCAGGAGGGAAAGCCGTGCCTCGTTGGAAAGCTCTTTGGCAGCCGCTCGCGTGGCCCCACAGCCCGTGGGGCTGCGGGCTTTCCGGCGGCCGTCAGCCTCAGCGACACCAGTGCCCACGTGGCGCCGCCACGCCAGCCTGCGAAGCATTTTCCGGTAGGGCCGCGGCTGTGGCGACAGCTCCCACGCCCGAAGAGCCAGGAGGGAAAGCCGTGCCTCGTTGGAAAGCTCTTTGGCAGCCGCTCGCGTGGTCCTACAGCCCGTGGGGCTGCGGGCTTTCCGGCGGAGGTCAGCCTCAGCAATACCGGCGCCCACGTGGCGCCGCCGCGCCAGCCTGCGAAGCATTTTCCGGTAGGGCCGCGTCTCTGGCGACAGCTCCCACGCCCGAAGAGCCAGGAGGGAAAGCCGTGCCTCGTTGGAAAGCTCTTTGGCAGCCGCTCGCGTGGCCCCACAGCCCGTGGGGCTGCGGGCTTTCCGGCGGCCGTCAGCCTCGGCGACACCGGCGCCCATGTGGCGCCGCTGCGCCAGCCTGCGAAGCATTTTCCGGTAGGGCCGCGGCTCTGGCGACAGCTCCCACGCCCGAAGAGCCAGGAGGGAAAGCCGTGCCTCGTTGGAAAGCTCTTTGGCAGCCGCTCGCGTGGCCCCACAGCCCGTGGGGCTGCGGGCTTTCCGGCGGCCGTCAGCCTCGGCGACACCTGCGCCCACGTGGCGCCGCCGCGCCAGCCTGCGAAGCATTTTTCCGGTAGGGCCGCGTCTCTGGTGACAGCTCCCACGCCCGAAGAGCCAGGAGGGAAAGCCGTGCCTCGTTGAAAGCTCTTTGGCAGCCGCTCGCGTGGCCCCACAGCCCGTGGGGCTGCGGCTTTCCGGCGGCCGTCAGCCTCGGCGACACCTGCGACCACGTGTCGCCGCCGCGCCAGCCTGCGAAGTATTTTCCGGTAGGGCCGCGTTTCTGTCGACAGCTCCCACGCCTGAAGAGCCAGGAGGGAAAGCCGTGCCTCGTTGGAAAGCTCTTTGGCAGCCGCTCGCGTGGCCCCCACAGCCCGTGGGGCTGCGGGCTTTCCGGCGGCCGTCAGCCTCGGCGACAACGGCGCCCACGTGGCGCCGCCGCGCCAGCCTGCGAAGCATTTTCCGGTAGGGCCGCGGCTGTGGCGACAGCTCCCACGCCCGAAGAGCCAGGAGGGAAAGCCGTGCCTCGTTGGAAAGCTCTTTGGCAGCCGCTCGCGTGGTCCTACAGCCCGTGGGGCTGCGGGCTTTCCGGCGGAGGTCAGCCTCGGCAATACCGGCGCCCACGTGGCGCCGCCCGCGCCAGCCTGCGAAGCATTTTCCGGTAGGGCCGCGTCTCTGGCGACAGCTCCCACGCCCGAAGAGCCAGGAGGGAAAGCCGTGCCTCGTTGGAAAGCTCTTTGGCAGCCGCTCGCGTGGCCCCACAGCCCGTGGGGCTGCGGGCTTTCCGGCGGCCGTCAGCCTTGGCGACACCGGCGCCCACGTGGCGCCGCCGCGCCAGCCTGCGAAGCATTTTCCGGTAGGGCCGCGTCTCTGGCGACAGCTCCCACGCCCGAAGAGCCAGGAGGGAAAGCCGTGCCTCGTTGGAAAGCTCTTTGGCAGCCGCTCGCGTGGCCCCACAGCCCGTGGGGCTGCGGGCTTTCCGGCGGCCGTCAGCCTCGGCGACACCGGCGCCCACGTGGCGCCGCTGCGCCAGCCTGCGAAGCATTTTCCGGTAGGGCCGCGTCTCTGGCGACAGCTCCCACGCCCGAAGAGCCAGGAGGGAAAGCCGTGCCTCGTTGGAAAGCTCTTTGGCAGCCGCTCGCGTGGCCCCACAGCCCGTGGGGCTGCGGGCTTTCCGGCGGCCGTCAGCCTCGGCGACACCTGCGACCACGTGGCGCCGCCGCGCCAGCCTGCGAAGCATTTTCCGGTAGGGCCGCGTCTCTGGCGACAGCTCCCACGCCCGAAGAGCCAGGAGGGAAAGCCGTGCCTCGTTGGAAAGCTCTTTGGCAGCCGCTCGCGTGGCCCCACAGCCCGTGGGGCTGCGGGCTTTCCGGCGGCCGTCAGCCTCGGCGACACCTGCGACCACGTGGCGCCGCCGCGCCAGCCTGCGAAGCATTTTCCGGTAGGGCCGCGTCTCTGGCGACAGCTCCCACGCCCGAAGAGCCAGGAGGGAAAGCCGTGCCTCGTTGGAAAGCTCTTTGGCAGCCGCTCGCGTGGCCCCACAGCCCGTGGGGCTGCGGGCTTTCCGGCGGCCGTCAGCCTGGGCGACACCGGCGCCCACGTGGCGCCGCCGCGCCAGCCTGCGAAGCATTTTCCGGTAGGGCCGCGTCTCTGGCGACAGCTCCCACGCCCGAAGATCCAGGAGGGAAAGCCATGCCTCGTTGGAAAGCTCTTTGGCAGCCGCTCGCGTGGCCCCACAGCCCGTGGGGCTGCGGGCTTTCCGGCGGCCGTCAGCCTCGGCGACACCTGCGACCACGTGGCGCCGCGGCGCCAGCCTGCGAAGCATTTTCCGGTAGGGCCGCGGCTCTGGTGACAGCTCCCCCACCCGAAGAGCCAGGAGGGAAAGCCGTGCCTCGTTGGAAACCTCTTTGGCAGCCGCTCGCGTGGCCCCACAGCCCGTGGGGCTGCGGGCTTTCCGGCAGCCGTCAGCCTCGGCGCCACCGGCGCCCACGTGTCGCCGCCGCGCCAGCCTGCGAAGCATTTTCCGGTAGGGCCGCGTTTCTGTCGACAGCTCCCACGCCCGAAGAGCCAGGAGGGAAAGCCGTGCCTCGTTGGAAACCTCTTTGGCAGCCGCTCGCGTGGCCCCACAGCCCGTGGGGCTGCGGGCTTTCCGGCGGCCGTCAGCCTCGGCGACACCAGTGCCCACGTGGCGCCGCCACGCCAGCCTGCGAAGCATTTTCCGGTAGGGCCGCGGCTGTGGCGACAGCTCCCACGCCCGAAGAGCCAGGAGGGAAAGCCGTGCCTCGTTGGAAAGCTCTTTGGCAGCCGCTCGCGTGGTCCTACAGCCCGTGGGGCTGCGGGCTTTCCGGCGGAGGTCAGCCTCAGCAATACCGGCGCCCACGTGGCGCCGCCGCGCCAGCCTGCGAAGCATTTTCCGGTAGGGCCGCGTCTCTGGCGACAGCTCCCACGCCCGAAGAGCCAGGAGGGAAAGCCGTGCCTCGTTGGAAAGCTCTTTGGCAGCCGCTCGCGTGGCCCCACAGCCCGTGGGGCTGCGGGCTTTCCGGCGGCCGTCAGCCTCGGCGACACCGGCGCCCACGTGGCGCCGCTGCGCCAGCCTGCGAAGCATTTTCCGGTAGGGCCGCGGCTCTGGCGACAGCTCCCACGCCCGAAGAGCCAGGAGGGAAAGCCGTGCCTCGTTGGAAAGCTCTTTGGCAGCCGCTCGCGTGGCCCCAGAGCCCGTGGGGCTGCGGGCTTTCCGGCGGCCGTCAGCCTCGGCGACACCTGCGCCCACGTGGCGCCGCCGCGCCAGCCTGCGAAGCATTTTCCGGTAGGGCCGCGTCTCTGGTGACAGCTCCCACGCCCGAAGAGCCAGGAGGGAAAGCCGTGCCTCGTTGGAAAGCTCTTTGGCAGCCGCTCGCGTGGCCCCACAGCCCGTGGGGCTGCGGGCTTTCCGGCGGCCGTCAGCCTCGGCGACACCTGCGACCACGTGGCGCCGCGGCGCCAGCCTGCGAAGCATTTTCCGGTAGGGCCGCGGCTCTGGTGACAGCTCCCCCACCCGAAGAGCCAGGAGGGAAAGCCGTGCCTCGTTGGAAACCTCTTTGGCAGCCGCTCGCGTGGCCCCACAGCCCGTGGGGCTGCGGGCTTTCCGGCAGCCGTCAGCCTCGGCGCCACCGGCGCCCACGTGTCGCCGCCGCGCCAGCCTGCGAAGCATTTTCCGGTAGGGCCGCGTTTCTGTCGACAGCTCCCACGCCTGAAGAGCCAGGAGGGAAAGCCGTGCCTCGTTGGAAAGCTCTTTGGCAGCCGCTCGCGTGGCCCCACAGCCCGTGGGGCTGCGGGCTTTCCGGCGGCCGTCAGCCTCGGCGACACCAGTGCCCACGTGGCGCCGCCGCGCCAGCCTGCGAAGCATTTTCCGGTAGGGCCGCGGCTGTGGCGACAGCTCCCACGCCTGAAGAGCCAGGAGGGAAAGCCGTGCCTCGTTGGAAAGCTCTTTGGCAGCCGCTCGCGTGGTCCTACAGCCCGTGGGGCTGCGGGCTTTCCGGCGGCCGTCAGCCTCGGCAATACCGGCGCCAACGTGGCGCCGCCGCGCCAGCCTGCGAAGCATTTTCCGGTAGGGCCGCGTCTCTGGCGACAGCTCCCACGCCCGAAGAGCCAGGAGGGAAAGCCGTGCCTCGTTGGAAAGCTCTTTGGCAGCCGCTCGCGTGGCCCCACAGCCCGTGGGGCTGCGGGCTTTCCGGCGGCCGTCAGCCTTGGCGACACCGGCGCCCACGTGGCGCCGCCGCGCCAGCCTGCGAAGCATTTTCCGGTAGGGCCGCGTCTCTGGCGACAGCTCCCACGCCCGAAGAGCCAGGAGGGAAAGCCGTGCCTCGTTGGAAAGCTCTTTGGCAGCCGCTCGCGTGGCCCCACAGCCCGTGGGGCTGCGGGCTTTCCGGCAGCCGTCAGCCTCGGCGCCACCGGCGCCCACGTGTCGCCGCCGCGCCAGCCTGCGAAGCATTTTCCGGTAGGGCCGCGTTTCTGTCGACAGCTCCCACGCCCGAAGAGCCAGGAGGGAAAGCCGTGCCTCGTTGGAAAGCTCTTTGGCAGCCGCTCGCGTGGCCCCACAGCCCGTGGGGCTGCGGGCTTTCCGGCGGCCGTCAGCCTCGGCGACACCTGCGCCCACGTGGCGCCGCCGCGCCAGCCTGCGAAGCATTTTCCGGTAGGGCCGCGTCTCTGGTGACAGCTCCCACGCCCGAAGAGCCAGGAGGGAAAGCCGTGCCTCGTTGGAAAGCTCTTTGGCAGCCGCTCGCGTGGCCCCACAGCCCGTGGGGCTGCGGGCTTTCCGGCGGCCGTCAGCCTCGGCGACACCTGCGACCACGTGGCGCCGCGGCGCCAGCCTGCGAAGCATTTTCCGGTAGGGCCGCGGCTCTGGTGACAGCTCCCCCACCCGAAGAGCCAGGAGGGAAAGCCGTGCCTCGTTGGAAACCTCTTTGGCAGCCGCTCGCGTGGCCCCACAGCCCGTGGGGCTGCGGGCTTTCCGGCAGCCGTCAGCCTCGGCGCCACCGGCGCCCACGTGTCGCCGCCGCGCCAGCCTGCGAAGCATTTTCCGGTAGGGCCGCGTTTCTGTCGACAGCTCCCACGCCTGAAGAGCCAGGAGGGAAAGCCGTGCCTCGTTGGAAAGCTCTTTGGCAGCCGCTCGCGTGGCCCCACAGCCCGTGGGGCTGCGGGCTTTCCGGCGGCCGTCAGCCTCGGCGACACCAGTGCCCACGTGGCGCCGCCGCGCCAGCCTGCGAAGCATTTTCCGGTAGGGCCGCGGCTGTGGCGACAGCTCCCACGCCTGAAGAGCCAGGAGGGAAAGCCGTGCCTCGTTGGAAAGCTCTTTGGCAGCCGCTCGCGTGGTCCTACAGCCCGTGGGGCTGCGGGCTTTCCGGCGGCCGTCAGCCTCGGCAATACCGGCGCCCACGTGGCGCCGCCGCGCCAGCCTGCGAAGCATTTTCCGGTAGGGCCGCGTCTCTGGCGACAGCTCCCACGCCCGAAGAGCCAGGAGGGAAAGCCGTGCCTCGTTGGAAAGCTCTTTGGCAGCCGCTCGCGTGGCCCCACAGCCCGTGGGGCTGCGGGCTTTCCGGCGGCCGTCAGCCTTGGCGACACCGGCGCCCACGTGGCGCCGCCGCGCCAGCCTGCGAAGCATTTTCCGGTAGGGCCGCGTCTCTGGCGACAGCTCCCACGCCCGAAGAGCCAGGAGGGAAAGCCGTGCCTCGTTGGAAAGCTCTTTGGCAGCCGCTCGCGTGGCCCCACAGCCCGTGGGGCTGCGGGCTTTCCGGCAGCCGTCAGCCTCGGCGCCACCGGCGCCCACGTGTCGCCGCCGCGCCAGCCTGCGAAGCATTTTCCGGTAGGGCCGCGTTTCTGTCGACAGCTCCCACGCCCGAAGAGCCAGGAGGGAAAGCCGTGCCTCGTTGGAAAGCTCTTTGGCAGCCGCTCGCGTGGCCCCACAGCCCGTGGGGCTGCGGGCTTTCCGGCGGAGGTCAGCCTCGGCAATACCGGCGCCCACGTGGCGCCGCCACGCCAGCCTGCGAAGCATTTTCCGCTAGGGCCGCGGCTGTGGCGACAGCTCCCACGCCCGAAGAGCCAGGAGGGAAAGCCGTGCCTCGTTGGAAAGCTCTTTGGCAGCCGCTCGCGTGGTCCTACAGCCCGTGGGGCTGCGGGCTTTCTGGCGGAGGTCAGCCTCGGCAATACCGGCGCCCACGTGGCGCCGCCGCGCCAGCCTGCGAAGCATTTTCCGGTAGGGCCGCGTCTCTGGCGACAGCTCCCACGCCCGAAGAGCCAGGAGGGAAAGCCGTGCCTCGTTGGAAAGCTCTTTGGCAGCCGCTCGCGTGGCCCCACAGCCCGTGGGGCTGCGGGCTTTCCGGCGGCCATCAGCCTCGGCGACACCGGCGCCCACGTGGCGCCGCTGCGCCAGCCTGCGAAGCATTTTCCGGTAGGGCCGCGTCTCTGGCGACAGCTCCCACGCCCGAAGAGCCAGGAGGGAAAGCCGTGCCTCGTTGGAAAGCTCTTTGGCAGCCGCTCGCGTGGCCCCACAGCCCGTGGGGCTGCGGGCTTTCCGGCGGACGTCAGCCTCGGCGACACCGGCGCCCACGTGGCGCCGCCGCGCCAGCCTGCGAAGCATTTTCCGGTAGGGCCGCGGCTCTGGCGACAGCTCCCACGCCCGAAGAGCCAGGAGGGAAAGCCGTGCCTCGTTGGAAAGCTCTTTGGCAGCCGCTCGCGTGGCCCCAGAGCCCGTGGGGCTGCGGGCTTTCCGGCGGCCGTCAGCCTTGGCGACACCGGCGCCCATGTGGCGCCGCCGCGCCAGCCTGCGAAGCATTTTCCGGTAGGGCCGCGTCTCTGGCGACAGCTCCCACGCCCGAAGAGCCAGGAGGGAAAGCCGTGCCTCGTTGGAAAGCTCTTTGGCAGCCGCTCGCGTGGCCCCACAGCCCGTGGGGCTGCGGGCTTTCCGGCGGCCGTCAGCCTCGGCGACACCGGCGCCCACGTGGCGCCGCCGCGCCAGCCTGCGAAGCATTTTCCGGTAGGGCCGCGTCTCTGGCGACAGCTCCCACGCCCGAAGAGCCAGGAGGGAAAGCCGTGCCTCGTTGGAAAGCTCTTTGGCAGCCGCTCGCGTGGCCCCACAGCCCGTGGGGCTGCGGGCTTTCCGGCGGCCGTCAGCCTCGGCGACACCTGCGACCACGTGGCGCCGCCGCGCCAGCCTGCGAAGCATTTTCCGGTAGGGCCGCGTCTCTGGCGACAGCTCCCACGCCCGAAGAGCCAGGAGGGAAAGCCGTGCCTCGTTGGAAAGCTCTTTGGCAGCCGCTCGCGTGGCCCCACAGCCCGTGGGGCTGCGGGCTTTCCGGCGGCCGTCAGCCTCGGCGACACCGGCGCCCACGTGGCGCCGCCACGCCAGCCTGCGAAGCATTTTCCGGTAGGGCCGCGTCTCTGGCGACAGCTCCCACGCCCGAAGAGCCAGGAGGGAAAGCCGTGCCTCGTTGGAAAGCTCTTTGGCAGCCGCTCGCGTGGTCCTACAGCCCGTGGGGCTGCGGGCTTTCCGGTGGCCGTCAGCCTGGGCGACACCGGCGCCCACGTGGCGCCGCCGCGCCAGCCTGCGAAGCATTTTCCGGTAGGGCCGCGTCTCTGGCGACAGCTCCCACGCCCGAAGATCCAGGAGGGAAAGCCGTGCCTCGTTGGAAAGCTCTTTGGCAGCCGCTCGCGTGGCCCCGCAGCCCGTGGGGCTGCGGGCTTTCCGGCGGCCGTCAGCCTCGGCGACACCGGCGCCCACGTGGCGCCGCCGTGCCAGCCTGCGAAGCATTTTCCGGTAGGGCCGCGTCTCTGGCGACAGCTCCC
This sequence comes from Rissa tridactyla, assembly GCF_028500815.1. Lineage (NCBI taxonomy): Eukaryota > Metazoa > Chordata > Aves > Charadriiformes > Laridae > Rissa > Rissa tridactyla. The sequence goes on from NW_026529589.1 coordinate 25,130, forward strand.
ACGCCCGAAGAGCCAGGAGGGAAAGCCGTGCCTCGTTGGAAAGCTCTTTGGCAGCCGCTCGCGTGGCCCCACAGCCCGTGGGGCTGCGGGCTTTCCGGCGGCCGTCAGCCTCGGCGACACCTGCGACCACGTGGCGCCGCGGCGCCAGCCTGCGAAGCATTTTCCGGTAGGGCCGCGGCTCTGGTGACAGCTCCCCCACCCGAAGAGCCAGGAGGGAAAGCCGTGCCTCGTTGGAAACCTCTTTGGCAGCCGCTCGCGTGGCCCCACAGCCCGTGGGGCTGCGGGCTTTCCGGCGGCCGTCAGCCTCGGCGACAACTGCGACCACGTGGCGCCGCCGCGCCAGCCTGCGAAGCATTTTCCGGTAGGGCCGCGGCTCTGGCGACAGCTCCCACGCCCGAAGAGCCAGGAGGGAAAGCCGTGCCTCGTTGGAAAGCTCTTTGGCAGTTGCTCGCGTGGTCCTACAGCCCGTGGGGCTGCGGGCTTTCCGGCGGCCGTCAGCCTCGGCGCCACCGGCGCCCACGTGGCGCCGCCGCGCCAGCCTGCGAAGCATTTTCCGGTAGGGCCGCGGCTGTGGCGAGAGCTCCCACGCCCAAAGAGCCAGGAGGGAAAGCCGTGCCTCGTTGGAAAGCTCTTTGGCAGCCGCTCGCGTGGCCCCACAGCCCGTGGGGCTGCGGGCTTTCCGGCGGCCGTCAGCCTTGGCGACACCTGCGACCACGTGGCGCCGCGGCGCCAGCCTGCGAAGCATTTTCCGGTAGGGCCGCGGCTCTGGCGACAGCTCCCACGCCCGAAGAGCCAGGAGGGAAAGCCGTGCCTCGTTGGAAACCTCTTTGGCAGCCGCTCGCGTGGCCCCAGAGCCCGTGGGGCTGCGGGCTTTCCGGCGGCCGTCAGCCTCGGCGACACCGGCGACCACGTGGCGCCGCCGCGCCAGCCTGCGAAGCATTTTCCGGTAGGGCCGCGTCTCTGGCGACAGCTCCCACGCCCGAAGAGCCAGGAGGGAAAGCCGTGCCTCGTTGGAAAGCTCTTTGGCAGCCGCTCGCGTGGCCCCACAGCCCGTGGGGCTGCGGGCTTTCCGGCGGCCGTCAGCCTCGGCGACAACTGCGACCACGTGGCGCCGCCGTGCCAGCCTGCGAAGCATTTTCCGGTAGGGCCGCGGCTCTGGCGACAGCTCCCACGCCCGAAGAGCCAGGAGGGAAAGCCGTGCCTCGTTGGAAAGCTCTTTGGCAGCCGCTCGCGTGGCCCCACAGCCCGTGGGGCTGCGGGCTTTTCGGCGGCCGTCAGCCTCGGCGACACCAGTGCCCACGTGGCGCCGCCGCGCCAGCCTGCGAAGCATTTTCCGGTAGGGCCGCGTCTCTGGCGACAGCTCCCACGCCCGAAGAGCCAGGAGGGAAAGCCGTGCCTCGTTGGAAAGCTCTTTGGCAGCCGCTCGAGTGGCCCCACAGCCCGTGGGGCTGCGGGCTTTCCGGCGGCCATCAGCCTCGGCGACACCTGCGACCACGTGGCGCCGCGGCGCCAGCCTGCGAAGCATTTTCCGGTAGGGCCGCGGCTCTGGCCACAGCTCCCACGCCCGAAGAGCCAGGAGGGAAAGCCGTGCCTCATTGGAAAGCTCTTTGGCAGCCGCTCGCGTGGCCCCACAGCCCGTGGGGCTGCGGGCTTTCCGGCGGCCGTCAGCCTCGGCGACACCTGCGCCCACGTGGCGCCGCCGCGCCAGCCTGCGAAGCATTTTCCGGTAGGGCCGCGGCTGTGGCGACAGCTCCCACGCCCAAAGAGCCAGGAGGGAAAGCCGTGCCTCGTTGGAAAGCTCTTTGGCAGCCGCTCGCGTGGCCCCACAGCCCGTGGGGCTGCGGGCCTTCTGGCAGCCGTCAGCCTCGGCGCCACCGGCGCCCACGTGTCGCCGCCGCGCCAGCCTGCGAAGCATTTTCCGGTAGGGCCGCGTCTCTGGCGACAGCTCCCACGCCCGAAGAGCCAGGAGGGAAAGCCATGCCTCGTTGGAAAGCTCTTTGGCAGCCGCTCGCGTGGCCCCACAGCCCGTGGGGCTGCGGGCTTTCCGGCGGCCGTCAGCCTCGGCGACACCTGCGCCCACGTGGCGCCGCCGCACCAGCCTGCGAAGCATTTTCCGGTAGGGCCGCGGCTGTGGCGACAGCTCCCACGCCCGAAGAGCCAGGAGGGAAAGCCGTGCCTCGTTGGAAAGCTCTTTGGCAGCCGCTCGCGTGGCCCCACAGCCCGTGGGGCTGCGGGCCTTCCGGCAGCCGTCAGCCTCGGCGCCACCGGCGCCCACGTGTCGCCGCCGCGCCAGCCTGCGAAGCATTTTCCGGTAGGGCCGCGTCTCTGGCGACAGCTCCCACGCCCGAAGAGCCAGGAGGGAAAGCCGTGCCTCGTTGGAAAGCTCTTTGGCAGCCGCTCGCGTGGCCCCACAGCCCGTGGGGCTGCGGGCTTTCCGGCGGCCGTCAGCCTCGGCGACACCTGCGCCCACGTGGCGCCGCCGCACCAGCCTGCGAAGCATTTTCAGGTAGGGCCGCGGCTGTGGCGACAGCTCCCACGCCCGAAGAGCCAGGAGGGAAAGCCGTGCCTCGTTGGAAACCTCTTTGGCAGCCGCTCGCGTGGCCCCACAGCCCGTGGGGCTGCGGGCTTTCCGGCGGCTGTCAGGCTCGGCGACACCTGCGACCACGTGGCGCCGCCGCGCCAGCCTGCGAAGCATTTTCCGGTAGGGCCGCGGCTGTGGCGACAGCTCCCACGCCCGAAGAGCCAGGAGGGAAAGCCGTGCCTCGTTGGAAAGCTCTTTGGCAGCCGCTCGCGTGGTCCTACAGCCCGTGGGGCTGCGGGCTTTCCGGCGGAGGTCAGCCTCAGCAATACCGGCGCCCACGTGGCGCCGCCGCGCCAGCCTGCGAAGCATTTTCCGGTAGGGCCGCGTCTCTGGCGACAGCTCCCACGCCCGAAGAGCCAGGAGGGAAAGCCGTGCCTCGTTGGAAAGCTCTTTGGCAGCCGCTCGCGTGGCCCCACAGCCCGTGGGGCTGCGGGCTTTCCGGCGGCCGTCAGCCTCGGCGACACCGGCGCCCACGTGGCGCCGCTGCGCCAGCCTGCGAAGCATTTTCCGGTAGGGCCGCGGCTCTGGCGACAGCTCCCACGCCCGAAGAGCCAGGAGGGAAAGCCGTGCCTCGTTGGAAACCTCCTTGGCAGCCGCTCGCGTGGCCCCACAGCCCGTGGGGCTGCGGGCTTTCCGGCGGCCGTCAGCCTCGGCGACACCTGTGCCCACGTGGCGCCGCCGCGCCAGCCTGCGAAGCATTTTCCGGTAGGGCCGCGTCTCTGGTGACAGCTCCCACGCCCGAAGAGCCAGGAGGGAAAGCCGTGCCTCGTTGGAAAGCTCTTTGGCAGCCGCTCGCGTGGCCCCACAGCCCGTGGGGCTGCGGGCTTTCCGGCGGCCGTCAGCCTCGGCGACACCTGCGACCACGTGGCGCCGCGGCGCCAGCCTGCGAAGCATTTTCCGGTAGGGCCGCGGCTCTGGTGACAGCTCCCCCACCCGAAGAGCCAGGAGGGAAAGCCGTGCCTCGTTGGAAACCTCTTTGGCAGCCGCTCGCGTGGCCCCACAGCCCGTGGGGCTGCGGGCTTTCCGGCAGCCGTCAGCCTCGGCGCCACCGGCGCCCACGTGTCGCCGCCGCGCCAGCCTGCGAAGCATTTTCCGGTAGGGCCGCGTTTCTGTCGACAGCTCCCACGCCTGAAGAGCCAGGAGGGAAAGCCGTGCCTCGTTGGAAAGCTCTTTGGCAGCCGCTCGCGTGGCCCCACAGCCCGTGGGGCTGCGGGCTTTCCGGCGGCCGTCAGCCTCGGCGACACCAGTGCCCACGTGGCGCCGCCGCGCCAGCCTGCGAAGCATTTTCCGGTAGGGACGCGGCTGTGGCGACAGCTCCCACGCCCGAAGAGCCAGGAGGGAAAGCCGTGCCTCGTTGGAAAGCTCTTTGGCAGCCGCTCGCGTGGTCCTACAGCCCGTGGGGCTGCGGGCTTTCCGGCGGAGGTCAGCCTCGGCAATACCGGCGCCCACGTGGCGCCGCCGCGCCAGCCTGCGAAGCATTTTCCGGTAGGGCCGCGTCTCTGGCGACAGCTCCCACGCCCGAAGAGCCAGGAGGGAAAGCCGTGCCTCGTTGGAAAGCTCTTTGGCAGCCGCTCGCGTGGCCCCACAGCCCGTGGGGCTGCGGGCTTTCCGGCGGCCGTCAGCCTCGGCGACACCGGCGCCCACGTGGCGCCGCTGCGCCAGCCTGCGAAGCATTTTCCGGTAGGGCCGCGTCTCTGGCGACAGCTCCCACGCCCGAAGAGCCAGGAGGGAAAGCCGTGCCTTGTTGGAAAGCTCTTTGGCAGCCGCTCGCGTGGCCCCAGAGCCCGTGGGGCTGCGGGCTTTCCGGCGGCCGTCAGCCTCGGCGACACCTGCGCCCACGTGGCGCTGCCGCGCCAGCCTGCGAAGCATTTTCCGGTAGGGCCGCGTCTCTGGCGACAGCTCCCACGCCCGAAGAGCCAGGAGGGAAAGCCGTGCCTCGTTGGAAAGCTCTTTGGCAGCCGCTCGCGTGGCCCCACAGCCCGTGGGGCTGCGGGCTTTCCGGCGGCCGTCAGCCTTGGCGACACCGGCGCCCATGTGGCGCCGCCGCGCCAGCCTGCGAAGCATTTTCCGGTAGGGCCGCGTCTCTGGCGACAGCTCCCACGCCCGAAGAGCCAGGAGGGAAAGCCGTGCCTCGTTGGAAAGCTCTTTGGCAGCCGCTTGCGTGGCCCCACAGCCCGTGGGGCTGCGGGCTTTCCGGCAGCCGTCAGCCTCGGCGCCACCGGCGCCCACGTGTCGCCGCCGCGCCAGCCTGCGAAGCATTTTCCGGTAGGGCCGCGTTTCTGTCGACAGCTCCCACGCCCGAAGAGCCAGGAGGGAAAGCCGTGCCTCGTTGGAAAGCTCTTTGGCAGCCGCTCGCGTGGCCCCACAGCCCGTGGGGCTGCGGGCTTTCCGGCGGCCGTCAGCCTCGGCGACACCAGTGCCCACGTGGCGCCGCCGCGCCAGCCTGCGAAGCATTTTCCGGTAGGGCCGCGGCTGTGGCGACAGCTCCCACGCCCGAAGAGCCAGGAGGGAAAGCCGTGCCTCGTTGGAAAGCTCTTTGGCAGCCGCTCGCGTGGTCCTACAGCCCGTGGGGCTGCGGGCTTTCTGGCGGAGGTCAGCCTCGGCAATACCGGCGCCCACGTGGCGCCGCCGCGCCAGCCTGTGAAGCATTTTCCGGTAGGGCCGCGTCTCTGGCGACAGCTCCCACGCCCGAAGAGCCAGGAGGGAAAGCCGTGCCTCGTTGGAAAGCTCTTTGGCAGCCGCTCGCGTGGCCCCACAGCCCGTGGGGCTGCGGGCTTTCCGGCGGAGGTCAGCCTCGGCGACACCGGCGCCCACGTGGCGCCGCTGCGCCAGCCTGCGAAGCATTTTCCGGTAGGGCCGCGTCTCTGGCGACAGCTCCCACGCCCGAAGAGCCAGGAGGGAAAGCCGTGCCTCGTTGGAAAGCTCTTTGGCAGCCGCTCGCGTGGCCCCACAGCCCGTGGGGCTGCGGGCTTTCCGGCGGCCGTCAGCCTCGGCGACACCGGCGCCCACGTGGCGCCGCCGCGCCAGCCTGCGAAGCATTTTCCGGTAGGGCCGCGGCTCTGGCGACAGCTCCCACGCCCGAAGAGCCAGGAGGGAAAGCCGTGCCTCGTTGGAAAGCTCTTTGGCAGCCGCTCGCGTGGCCCCAGAGCCCGTGGGGCTGCGGGCTTTCCGGCGGCCGTCAGCCTTGGCGACACCGGCGCCCATGTGGCGCCGCCGCGCCAGCCTGCGAAGCATTTTCCGGTAGGGCCGCGTCTCTGGCGACAGCTCCCACGCCCGAAGAGCCAGGAGGGAAAGCCGTGCCTCGTTGGAAAGCTCTTTGGCAGCCGCTCGCGTGGCCCCACAGCCCGTGGGGCTGCGGGCTTTCCGGCGGCCGTCAGCCTCGGCGACACCGGCGCCCACGTGGCGCCTCCGCGCCAGCCTGCGAAGCATTTTCCGGTAGGGCCGCGTCTCTGGCGACAGCTCCCACGCCCGAAGAGCCAGGAGGGAAAGCCGTGCCTCGTTGGAAAGCTCTTTGGCAGCCGCTCGCGTGGCCCCACAGCCCGTGGGGCTGCGGGCTTTCCGGCGGCCGTCAGCCTCGGCGACACCTGCGACCACGTGGCGCCGCCGCGCCAGCCTGCGAAGCATTTTCCGGTAGGGCCGCGTCTCTGGCGACAGCTCCCACGCCCGAAGAGCCAGGAGGGAAAGCCGTGCCTCGTTGGAAAGCTCTTTGGCAGCCGCTCGCGTGGCCCCACAGCCCGTGGGGCTGCGGGCTTTCCGGCGGCCGTCAGCCTCGGCGACACCGGCGCCCACGTGGCGCCGCCACGCCAGCCTGCGAAGCATTTTCCGGTAGGGCCGCGTCTCTGGCGACAGCTCCCACGCCCGAAGAGCCAGGAGGGAAAGCCGTGCCTCGTTGGAAAGCTCTTTGGCAGCCGCTCGCGTGGTCCTACAGCCCGTGGGGCTGCGGGCTTTCCGGCGGCCGTCAGCCTGGGCGACACCGGCGCCCACGTTGCGCCGCCGCGCCAGCCTGCGAAGCATTTTCCGGTAGGGCCGCGTCTCTGGCGACAGCTCCCACGCCCGAAGATCCAGGAGGGAAAGCCGTGCCTCGTTGGAAAGCTCTTTGGCAGCCGCTCGCGTGGCCCCGCAGCCCGTGGGGCTGCGGGCTTTCCGGCGGCCGTCAGCCTCGGCGACACCGGCGCCCACGTGGCGCCGCCGTGCCAGCCTGCGAAGCATTTTCCGGTAGGGCCGCGTCTCTGGCGACAGCTCCCACGCCCGAAGAGCCAGGAGGGAAAGCCATGCCTCGTTGGAAAGCTCTTTGGCAGCCGCTCGCGTGGCCCCACAGCCCGTGGGGCTGCGGGCTTTCCGGCGGCCGTCAGCCTCGGCGACACCTGCGACCACGTGGCGCCGCGGCGCCAGCCTGCGAAGCATTTTCCGGTAGGGCCGCGGCTCTGGTGACAGCTCCCCCACCCGAAGAGCCAGGAGGGAAAGCCGTGCCTCGTTGGAAACCTCTTTGGCAGCCGCTCGCGTGGCCCCACAGCCCGTGGGGCTGCGGGCTTTCCGGCGGCCGTCAGCCTCGGCGACAACTGCGACCACGTGGCGCCGCCGCGCCAGCCTGCGAAGCATTTTCCGGTAGGGCCGCGGCTCTGGCGACAGCTCCCACGCCCGAAGAGCCAGGAGGGAAAGCTGTGCCTCATTGGAAAGCTCTTTGGCAGCCACTCGCGTGGCCCCACAGCCCGTGGGGCTGCGGGCTTTCCGGCGGAGGTCAGCCTCGGCAATACCGGCGCCCACGTGGCGCCGCCGCGCCAGCCTGCGAAGCATTTTCCGGTAGGGCCGCGTCTCTGGCGACAGCTCCCACGCCCGAAGAGCCAGGAGGGAAAGCCGTGCCTCGTTGGAAAGCTCTTTGGCAGCCGCTCGCGTGGCCCCACAGCCCGTGGGGCTGCGGGCTTTCCGGCGGCCGTCAGCCTCGGCGACACCGGCGCCCACGTGGCGCCGCTGCGCCAGCCTGCGAAGCATTTTCCGGTAGGGCCGCGTCTCTGGCGACAGCTCCCACGCCCGAAGAGCCAGGAGGGAATGCCGTGCCTCGTTGGAAAGCTCTTTGGCAGCCGCTCGCATGGCCCCATAGCCCGTGGGGCTGCGGGCTTTCCGGCGGCCATCAGCCTCGGCGACACCAGGGCACACGTGGCGCCGCCGTGCCAGCCTGCGAAGCATTTTCCGGTAGGACCGCGGCTCTGGCGACAGCTCCCACGCCCGAAGAGCCAGGAGGGAAAGCCGTGCCTCGTTGGAAAGCTCTTTGGCAGCCGCTCGCGTGGTCCTACAGCCCGTGGGGCTGCGGGCTTTCCGGCGGCCGTCAGCCTGGGCGACACCGGCGCCCACGTGGCGCCGCCGCGCCAGCCTGCGAAGCACTTTCCGGTAGGGCCGCGTCTCTGGCGACAGCTCCCACGCCCGAAGAGCCAGGAGGGAAAGCCATGCCTCGTTGGAAAGCTCTTTGGCAGCCGCTCGCGTGGCCCCAGAGCCCGTGGGGCTGCGGGCTTTTCGGCGGCCGTCAGCCTCGGCGACACCAGTGCCCACGTGGCGCCGCCGCGCCAGCCTGCGAAGCATTTTCCGGTAGGGCCGCGTCTCTGGCGACAGCTCCCACGCCCGAAGATCCAGGAGGGAAAGCCGTGCCTCGTTGGAAATCTCTTTGGCAGCTGCTCGAGTGGCCCCACAGCCCGTGGGGCTGCGGGCTTTCCGGCGGCCATCAGCCTCGGCGACACCTGCGACCACGTGGCGCCGCGGCGCCAGCCTGCGAAGCATTTTCCGGTAGGGCCGCGTCTCTGGCGACAGCTCCCACGCCCGAAGAGCCAGGAGGGAAAGCCGTGCCTCGTTGGAAAGCTCTTTGGCAGCCGCTCGCGTGGCCCCACAGCCCGTGGGGCTGCGGGCTTTCCGGCGGCCGTCAGCCTCGGCGACACCTGCGACCACGTGGCGCCGCGGCGCCAGCCTGCGAAGCATTTTCCGGTAGGGCCGCGGCTGTGGCGACAGCTCCCACGCCCGAAGAGCCAGGAGGGAAAGCCGTGCCTCGTTGGAAAGCTCTTTGGCAGCCGCTCGCGTGGCCCCACAGCCCGTGGGGCTGCGGGCTTTCCGGCGGCCGTCAGCCTCGGCGACACCGGCGCCCACGTGGCGCCGCCGCGCCAGCCTGCGAAGCATTTTCCGGTAGGGCCGCGTCTCTGGCGACAGCTCCCACGCCCGAAGAGCCAGGAGGGAAAGCCGTGCCTCGTTGGAAAGCTCTTTGGCAGCCGCTCGCGTGGCCCCAGAGCCCGTGGGGCTGCGGGCTTTCCGGCGGCCGTCAGCCCCGGCGACACCTGCGCCCACGTGGCGCCGCCGCGCCAGCCTGCGAAGCATTTTCTGGTAGGGCCGCGTCTCTGGCGACAGCTCCCACGCCCGAAGAGCCAGGAGGGAAAGCCGTGCCTCGTTGGAAACCTCTTTGGCAGCCGCTCGCGTGGCCCCACAGCCCGTGGGGCTGCGGGCTTTCCGGCGGCCGTCAGCCTCGGCGCCACCGGCGCCCACGTGGTGCCGCCGCGCCAGCCTGCGAAGCATTTTCCGGTAGGGCCGCGTCTCCGGCGACAGCTCCCACGCCCGAAGAGCCAGGAGGGAAAGCCGTGCCTCGTTGGAAAGCTCTTTGGCAGCCGCTCGCGTGGCCCCACAGCCCGTGGGGCTGCGGGCTTTCCGGCGGCCGTCAGCCTCGGCGACAACTGCGACCACGTGGCGCCGCCGCGCCAGCCTGCGAAGCATTTTCCGGTAGGGCCGCATCTCTGGCGGCAGCTCCCACGCCCGAAGAGCCAGGAGGGAAAGCCGTGCCTCGTTGGAAATCTCTTTGGCAGCTGCTCGAGTGGCCCCACAGCCCGTGGGGCTGCGGGCTTTCCGGCGGCCGTCAGCCTCGGCGACACCTGCGCCCACGTGGCGCCGCCGCGCCAGCCTGCGAAGCATTTTCCGGTAGGTCCGCGGCTGTGGCGAGAGCTCCCACGCCCAAAGAGCCAGGAGGGAAAGCCGTGCCTCGTTGGAAAGCTCTTTGGCAGCCGCTCGCGTGGCCCCACAGCCCGTGGGGCTGCGGGCTTTCCGGCAGCCGTCAGCCTCGGCGCCACCGGCGCCCACGTGTCGCCGCCGCGCCAGCCTGCGAAGCATTTTCCGGTAGGGCCGCGGCTGTGGCGACAGCTCCCACGCCCGAAGAGCCAGGAGGGAAAGCCGTGCCTCGTTGGAAAGCTCTTTGGCAGCCGCTCGCGTGGCCCCACAGCCCGTGGGGCTGCGGGCCTTCCGGCAGCCGTCAGCCTCGGCGCCACCGGCGCCCACGTGTCGCCGCCGCGCCAGCCTGCGAAGCATTTTCCGGTAGGGCCGCGGCTCTGGCGACAGCTCCCACGCCCGAAGAGCCAGGAGGGAAAGCCGTGCCTCGTTGGAAAGCTCTTTGGCAGCCGCTCGCGTGGCCCCACAGCCCGTGGGGCTGCGGGCTTTCCGGCGGCCGTCAGCCTCGGCGACACCGGCGCCCACGTGGCGCCGCCGCGCCAGCCTGCGAAGCATTTTCCGGTAGGGCCGCGGCTCTGGTGACAGCTCCCACGCCCGAAGAGCCAGGAGGGAAAGCCGTGCCTCGTTGGAAAGCTCTTTGGCAGCCGCTCGCGTGGCCCCACAGCCCGTGGGGCTGCGGGCCTTCCGGCAGCCGTCAGCCTCGGCGCCACCGGCGCCCACGTGGCGCCGCCGCGCCAGCCTGCGAAGCATTTTCGGGTAGGGCCGCGTTTCTGTCGACAGCTCCCACGCCCGAAGAGCCAGGAGGGAAAGCCGTGCCTCGTTGGAAAGCTCTTTGGCAGCCGCTCGCGTGGCCCCACAGCCCGTGGGGCTGCGGGCTTTCCGGCGGCCGTCAGCCTCGGCGACACCGGCGCCCACGTGGCGCCGCCGCGCCAGCCTGCGAAGCATTTTCCGGTAGGGCCGCGGCTGTGGCGACAGCTCCCACGCCCGAAGAGCCAGGAGGGAATGCCGTGCCTCGTTGGAAAGCTCTTTGGCAGCCGCTCGCATGGCCCCACAGCCCGTGGGGCTGCGGGCTTTCCGGCGGCCGTCAGCCTCGGCGACACCGGCGCCCACGTGGCGCCGCCGCGCCAGCCTGCGAAGCATTTTCCGGTAGGGCCGCGGCTGTGGCGACAGCTCCCACGCCCGAAGAGCCAGGAGGGAATGCCGTGCCTCGTTGGAAAGCTCTTTGGCAGCCGCTCGCATGGCCCCACAGCCCGTGGGGCTGCGGGCTTTCCGGCGGCCGTCAGCCTCGGCGACACCTGCGCCCACGTGGCGCCGCCGCGCCAGCCTGCGAAGCATTTTCCGGTAGGGCCGCGGCTGTGGCGACAGCTCCCACGCCCGAAGAGCCAGGAGGGAAAGCCGTGCCTCGTTGGAAAGCTCTTTGGCAGCCGCTCGCGTGGCCCCACAGCCCGTGGGGCTGCGGGCTTTCCGGCGGCCATCAGCCTCGGCGACACCGGCGCCCACGTGGCGCCGCGGCGCCAGCCTGCGAAGCATTTTCTGGTAGGGCCGCGGCTGTGGCGACAGCTCCCACGCCCGAAGAGCCAGGACGGAAAGCCGTGCCTCGTTGGAAAGCTCTTTGGCAGCCGCTCGCGTGGTCCTACAGCCCGTGGGGCTGCGGGCTTTCCGGCGGAGGTCAGCCTCGGCAACACCGGCGCCCACGTGGCGCCGCCGCGCCAGCCTGCGAAGCATTTTCCGGTAGGGCCGCGGCTCTGGCGACAGCTCCCACGCCCGAAGAGCCAGGAGGGAAAGCCGTGCCTCGTTGGAAAGCTCTTTGGCAGCCGCTCGCGTGGCCCCACAGCCCGTGGGGCTGCGGGCTTTCCGGCGGCCGTCAGCCTCGGCGACAACGGCGCCCACGTGTCGCCGCCGCGCCAGCCTGCGAAGCATTTTCCGGTAGGGCCGCGTCTCTGGCGACAGCTCCCACGCCCGAAGAGCCAGGAGGGAAAGCCGTGCCTCGTTGGAAAGCTCTTTGGCAGCCGCTCGCGTGGCCCCACAGCCCGTGGGGCTGCGGGCTTTCCGGCGGCCGTCAGCCTCGGCGACACCTGCGCCCACGTGGCGCCGCGGCGCCAGCCTGCGAAGCATTTTCCGGTAGGGCCGCGGCTCTGGCGACAGCTCCCCCACCCGAAGAGCCAGGAGGGAAAGCCGTGCCTCGTTGGAAAGCTCTTTGGCAGCCGCTCGCGTGGCCCCACAGCCCATGGGGCTGCGGGCTTTCCGGCGGCCGTCAGCCTCGGCGACACCTGCGCCCACGTGGCGCCGCCGCGCCAGCCTGCGAAGCATTTTCCGGTAGGGCCGCGTCTCTGGTGACAGCTCCCACGCCCGAAGAGCCAGGAGGGAAAGCCATGCCTCGTTGGAAAGCTCTTTGGCAGCCGCTCGCGTGGCCCCACAGCCCGTGGGGCTGCGGGCTTTCCGGCGGCCGTCAGCCTCGGCGCCACCGGCGCCCACGTGGCGCCGCCGCGCCAGCCTGCGAAGCATTTTCTGGTAGGGCCGCGGCTGTGGCGACAGCTCCCACGCCCGAAGAGCCAGGAGGGAAAGCCGTGCCTCGTTGGAAAGCTCTTTGGCAGCCGCTCGTATGGCCCCATAGCCCGTGGGGCTGCGGGCTTTCCGGCGGCCATCAGCCTCGGCGACACCAGGGCACACGTGGCGCCGCCGTGCCAGCCTGCGAAGCATTTTCCGGTAGGACCGCGGCTCTGGCGACAGCTCCCACGCCCGAAGAGCCAGGAGGGAAAGCCGTGCCTCGTTGGAAAGCTCTTTGGCAGTTGCTCGCGTGGTCCTACAGCCCGTGGGGCTGCGGGCTTTCCGGCGGCCGTCAGCCTCGGCGACACCGGCGCCCACGTGGCGCCGCCGCGCCAGCCTGCGAAGCATTTTCCGGTAGGGCCGCGTCTCTGGCGACAGCTCCCACGCCCGAAGAGCCAGGAGGGAAAGCCGTGCCTCGTTGGAAAGCTCTTTGGCAGCCGCTCGCGTGGCCCCACAGCCCGTGGGGCTGCGGGCTTTCCGGTGTCCGTCAGCCTCGGCGCCACCGGCGCCCACGTGGCGCCGCCGCGCCAGCCTGCGAAGCATTTTCCGGTAGGGCCGCGTCTCTGGCGACAGCTCCCACGCCCGAAGAGCCAGGAGGGAAAGCCATGCCTCGTTGGAAAGCTCTTTGGCAGCCGCTCGCGTGGCCCCACAGCCCGTGGGGCTGCGGGCTTTCCGGCGGCCGTCAGCCTCGGCGACACCTGCGCCCACGTGGCGCCGCGGCGCCAGCCTGCGAAGCATTTTCCGGTAGGGCCGTGGCTCTGGCGACAGCTCCCACGCCCGAAGAGCCAGGAGGGAAAGCCGTGCCTCGTTGGAAAGCTCTTTGGCAGCCGCTCGCGTGGTCCTACAGCCCGTGGGGCTGCGGGCTTTCCGGCGGCCATCAGCCTCGGCGACACCGGCGCCCACGTGGCGCCGCCGCGCCAGCCTGCGAAGCATTTTCCGGTAGGGCCGCGTCTCTGGCGACAGCTCCCACGCCCGAAGAGCCAGGAGGGAAAGCCGTGCCTCGTTGGAAAGCTCTTTGGCAGCCGCTCGCGTGGCCCCACAGCCCGTGGGGCTGCGGGCTTTCCGGTGTCCGTCAGCCTCGGTGCCACCGGCGCCCACGTGGCGCCGCCGCGCCAGCCTGCGAAGCATTTTCCGGTAGGGCCGCGTCTCTGGCGACAGCTCCCACGCCCGAAGAGCCAGGAGGGAAAGCCATGCCTCGTTGGAAAGCTCTTTGGCAGCCGCTCGCGTGGCCCCACAGCCCGTGGGGCTGCGGGCTTTCCGGCGGCCGTCAGCCTCGGTGACACCTGCGCCCACGTGGCGCCGCGGCGCCAGCCTGCGAAGCATTTTCCGGTAGGGCCGTGGCTCTGGCGACAGCTCCCACGCCCGAAGAGCCAGGAGGGAAAGCCGTGCCTCGTTGGAAACCTCTTTGGCAGCTGCTCACGTGGCCCCACAGCCCGTGGGGCTGCGGGCTTTCCGGTGGCCGTCAGCCTCGGCGACACCGGCGCCCACGTGGTGCCGCCACGCCAGCCTGCGAAGCATTTTCCGGTAGGGCCGCAGCTGTGGCGACAGCTCCCACGCCCGAAGAGCCAGGAGGGAAAGCCGTGCCTCGTTGGAAAGCACTTTGGCAGCCGCTCGCGTGGCCCCACAGCCCGTGGGGCTGCGGGCTTTCCGGCGGCCGTCAGCCTCGGCGCCACCGGCGCCCACGTGGCGCCGCCGCGCCAGCCTGCGAAGCATTTTCTGGTAGGGCCGCTTCTCTGGCGACAGCTCCCACGCCCGAAGAGCCAGGACGGAAAGCCGTGCCTCGTTGGAAAGCTCTTTGGCAGCCGCTCGCGTGGCCCCACAGCCCGTGGGGCTGCGGGCTTTCCGGCGGCCGTCAGCCTCGGCGCCACCGGCGCCCACGTGGCGCCGCCGCGCCAGCCTGCGAAGCATTTTCCGGTAGGGCCGTGGCTCTGGCGACAGCTCCCACGCCCGAAGAGCCAGGAGGGAAAGCCGTGCCTCGTTGGAAAGCTCTTTGGCAGCCGCTCGCGTGGCCCCACAGCCCGTGGGGCTGCGGGCTTTCCGGCGGCCGTCAGCCTCGGCGACACCTGCGCCCACGTGGCGCCGCGGCGCCAGCCTGCGAAGCATTTTCCGGTAGGGCCGCGGCTCTGGTGACAGCTCCCCCACCCGAAGAGCCAGGAGGGAAAGCCGTGCCTCGTTGGAAAGCTCTTTGGCAGCCGCTCGCGTGGCCCCACAGCCCATGGGGCTGCGGGCTTTCCGGCGGCCGTCAGCCTCGGCGACACCGGCGCCCACGTGGCGCCGCCGCGCCAGCCTGCGAAGCATTTTCCGGTAGGGCCGCGTCTCTGGTGACAGCTCCCACGCCCGAAGAGCCAGGAGGGAAAGCCATGCCTCGTTGGAAAGCTCTTTGGCAGCCGCTCGCGTGGCCCCACAGCCCGTGGGGCTGCGGGCTTTCCGGCGGCCGTCAGCCTCGGCGCCACCGGCGCCCACGTGGCGCCGCCGCGCCAGCCTGCGAAGCATTTTCCGGTAGGGCCGCGGCTGTGGCGACAGCTCCCACGCCCGAAGAGCCAGGAGGGAAAGCCATGCCTCGTTGGAAAGCTCTTTGGCAGCCGCTCGTATGGCCCCACAGCCCGTGGGGCTGCGGGCTTTCCGGCGGCCATCAGCCTCGGCGACACCAGGGCACACGTGGCGCCGCCGTGCCAGCCTGCGAAGCATTTTCCGGTAGGACCGCGGCTCTGGCGACAGCTCCCACGCCCGAAGAGCCAGGAGGGAAAGCCGTGCCTCGTTGGAAAGCTCTTTGGCAGTTGCTCGCGTGGTCCTACAGCCCGTGGGGCTGCGGGCTTTCCGGCGGCCGTCAGCCTCGGCGACACCTGCGCCCACGTGGCGCCGCCGCGCCAGCCTGCGAAGCATTTTCCGGTAGGGCCGCGTCTCTGGCGACAGCTCCCACGCCCGAAGAGCCAGGAGGGAAAGCCGTGCCTCGTTGGAAAGCTCTTTGGCAGCCGCTCGCGTGGCCCCACAGCCCGTGGGGCTGCGGGCTTTCCGGTGTCCGTCAGCCTCGGCGCCACCGGCGCCCACGTGGCGCCGCCGCGCCAGCCTGCGAAGCATTTTCCGGTAGGGCCGCGTCTCTGGCGACAGCTCCCACGCCCGAAGAGCCAGGAGGGAAAGCCATGCCTCGTTGGAAAGCTCTTTGGCAGCCGCTCGCGTGGCCCCACAGCCCGTGGGGCTGCGGGCTTTCCGGCGGCCGTCAGCCTCGGCGACACCTGCGCCCACGTGGCGCCGCCGCGCCAGCCTGCGAAGCATTTTCCGGTAGGGCCGCGGCTCTGGCGACAGCTCCCACGCCCGAAGAGCCAGGAGGGAAAGCCGTGCCTCGTTGGAAAGCTCTTTGGCAGCTGCTCGCGTGGCCCCACAGCCCGTGGGGCTGCGGGCTTTCCGGTGTCCGTCAGCCTCGGCGCCACCGGCGCCCACGTGGCGCCGCCGCGCCAGCCTGCGAAGCATTTTCCGGTAGGGCCGCGTCTCTGGCGACAGCTCCCACGCCCGAAGAGCCAGGAGGGAAAGCCATGCCTCGTTGGAAAGCTCTTTGGCAGCCGCTCGCGTGGCCCCACAGCCCGTGGGGCTGCGGGCTTTCCGGCGGCCGTCAGCCTCGGTGACACCTGCGCCCACGTGGCGCCGCGGCGCCAGCCTGCGAAGCATTTTCCGGTAGGGCCGTGGCTCTGGCGACAGCTCCCACGCCCGAAGAGCCAGGAGGGAAAGCCGTGCCTCGTTGGAAAGCACTTTGGCAGCCGCTCGCGTGGCCCCACAGCCCGTGGGGCTGCGGGCTTTCCGGCGGCCGTCAGCCTCGGCGCCACCGGCGCCCACGTGGCGCCGCCGCGCCAGCCTGCGAAGCATTTTCTGGTAGGGCCGCGGCTGTGGCGACAGCTCCCACGCCCGAAGAGCCAGGACGGAAAGCCGTGCCTCGTTGGAAAGCTCTTTGGCAGCCGCTCGCGTGGCCCCACAGCCCGTGGGGCTGCGGGCTTTCCGGCGGCCGTCAGCCTCGGCGCCACCGGCGCCCACGTGGCGCCGCCGCGCCAGCCTGCGAAGCATTTTCCGGTAGGGCCGCGGCTGTGGCGACAGCTCCCACGCCCGAAGAGCCAGGAGGGAAAGCCGTGCCTCGTTGGAAAGCTCTTTGGCAGCCGCTCGCATGGCCCCATAGCCCGTGGGGCTGCGGGCTTTCCGGCGGCCATCAGCCTCGGCGACACCAGGGCACACGTGGCGCCGCCGTGCCAGCCTGCGAAGCATTTTCCGGTAGGACCGCGGCTCTGGCGACAGCTCCCACGCCCGAAGAGCCAGGAGGGAAAGCCGTGCCTCGTTGGAAAGCTCTTTGGCAGTTGCTCGCGTGGTCCTACAGCCCGTGGGGCTGCGGGCTTTCCGGCGGCCGTCAGCCTCGGCGACACCGGCGCCCACGTGGCGCCGCCGCGCCAGCCTGCGAAGCATTTTCCGGTAGGGCCGCGTCACTGGCGACAGCTCCCACGCCCGAAGAGCCAGGAGGGAAAGCCGTGCCTCGTTGGAAAGCTCTTTGGCAGCCGCTCGCGTGGCCCCACAGCCCGTGGGGCTGCGGGCTTTCCGGTGTCCGTCAGCCTCGGCGCCACCGGCGCCCACGTGGCGCCGCCGCGCCAGCTTGCGAAGCATTTTCCGGTAGGGCCGCGTCTCTGGCGACAGCTCCCACGCCCGAAGAGCCAGGAGGGAAAGCCATGCCTCGTTGGAAAGCTCTTTGGCAGCCGCTCGCGTGGCCCCACAGCCCGTGGGGCTGCGGGCTTTCCGGCGGCCGTCAGCCTCGGCGACACCTGCGCCCACGTGGCGCCGCCGCGCCAGCCTGCGAAGCATTTTCCGGTAGGGCCGTGGCTCTGGCGACAGCTCCCACGCCCGAAGAGCCAGGAGGGAAAGCCGTGCCTCGTTGGAAAGCTCTTTGGCAGCCGCTCGCGTGGTCCTACAGCCCGTGGGGCTGTGGGCTTTCCGGCGGCCATCAGCCTCGGCGACACCGGCGCCCACGTGGCGCTGCCGCGCCAGCCTGCGAAGCATTTTCCGGTAGGGCCGCGTCTCTGGCGACAGCTCCCACGCCCGAAGAGCCAGGAGGGAAAGCCGTGCCTCGTTGGAAAGCTCTTTGGCAGCCGCTCGCGTGGCCCCACAGCCCGTGGGGCTGCGGGCTTTCCGGTGTCCGTCAGCCTCGGCGACACCGGCGCCCACGTGGCGCCGCCGCGCCAGCCTGCGAAGCATTTTCCGGTAGGGCCGCGTCTCTGCCGACAGCTCCCACGCCCGAAGAGCCAGGAGGGAAAGCCATGCCTCGTTGGAAAGCTCTTTGGCAGCCGCTCGCGTGGCCCCACAGCCCGTGGGGCTGCGGGCTTTCCGGCGGCCGTCAGCCTCGGCAACACCTGCGCCCACGTGGCGCCGCGGCGCCAGCCTGCGAAGCATTTTCCGGTAGGGCCGTGGCTCTGGCGACAGCTCCCACACCCGAAGAGCCAGGAGGGAAAGCCGTGCCTCGTTGGAAAGCTCTTTGGCAGCCGCTCGTATGGCCCCATAGCCCGTGGGGCTGCGGGCTTTCCGGCGGCCATCAGCCTCGGCGACACCAGGGCACACGTGGCGCCGCCGTGCCAGCCTGCGAAGCATTTTCCGGTAGGACCGCGGCTCTGGCGACAGCTCCCACGCCCGAAGAGCCAGGAGGGAAAGCCGTGCCTCGTTGGAAAGCTCTTTGGCAGTTGCTCGCGTGGTCCTACAGCCCGTGGGGCTGCGGGCTTTCCGGCGGCCGTCAGCCTCGGCGACACCGGCGCCCACGTGGCGCCGCCGCGCCAGCCTGCGAAGCATTTTCCGGTAGGGCCGCGTCTCTGGCGACAGCTCCCACGCCCGAAGAGCCAGGAGGGAAAGCCGTGCCTCGTTGGAAAGCTCTTTGGCAGCCGCTCGCGTGGCCCCACAGCCCGTGGGGCTGCGGGCTTTCCGGCGGCCGTCAGCCTCAGCGACACCTGCGCCCACGTGGCGCCGCGGCGCCAGCCTGCGAAGCATTTTCCGGTAGGGCCGCGTCTCTGGCGACAGCTCCCACGCCCGAAGAGCCAGGAGGGAAAGCCATGCCTCGTTGGAAAGCTCTTTGGCAGCTGCTCGCGTGGCCCCACAGCCCGTGGGGCTGCGGGCTTTCCGGTGTCCGTCAGCCTCGGCGCCACCGGCGCCCACGTGGCGCCGCCGCGCCAGCCTGCGAAGCATTTTCCGGTAGGGCCGCGTCTCTGGCGACAGCTCCCACGCCCGAAGAGCCAGGAGGGAAAGCCATGCCTCGTTGGAAAGCTCTTTGGCAGCCGCTCGCGTGGCCCCACAGCCCGTGGGGCTGCGGGCTTTCCGGCGGCCGTCAGCCTCGGTGACACCTGCGCCCACGTGGCGCCGCGGCGCCAGCCTGCGAAGCATTTTCCGGTAGGGCCGTGGCTCTGGCGACAGCTCCCACGCCCGAAGAGCCAGGAGGGAAAGCCGTGCCTCGTTGGAAAGCACTTTGGCAGCCGCTCGCGTGGCCCCACAGCCCGTGGGGCTGCGGGCTTTCCGGCGGCCGTCAGCCTCGGCGCCACCGGCGCCCACGTGGCGCCGCCGCGCCAGCCTGCGAAGCATTTTCTGGTAGGGCCGCGGCTGTGGCGACAGCTCCCACGCCCGAAGAGCCAGGACGGAAAGCCGTGCCTCGTTGGAAAGCTCTTTGGCAGCCGCTCGCGTGGTCCTACAGCCCGTGGGGCTGCGGGCTTTCCGGCGGCCGTCAGCCTCGGCGCCACCGGCGCCCACGTGGCGCCGCCGCGCCAGCCTGCGAAGCATTTTCCGGTAGGGCCGTGGCTCTGGCGACAGCTCCCACGCCCGAAGAGCCAGGAGGGAAAGCCGTGCCTCGTTGGAAAGCTCTTTGGCAGCCGCTCGCGTGGCCCCACAGCCCGTGGGGCTGCGGGCTTTCCGGCGGCCGTCAGCCTCGGCGACACCTGCGCCCACGTGGCGCCGCGGCGCCAGCCTGCGAAGCATTTTCCGGTAGGGCCGCGTCTCTGGTGACAGCTCCCACGCCCGAAGAGCCAGGAGGGAAAGCCATGCCTCGTTGGAAAGCTCTTTGGCAGCCGCTCGCGTGGCCCCACAGCCCGTGGGGCTGCGGGCTTTCCGGCGGCCGTCAGCCTCGGCGCCACCGGCGCCCACGTGGCGCCGCCGCGCCAGCCTGCGAAGCATTTTCCGGTAGGGCCGCGGCTGTGGCGACAGCTCCCACGCCCGAAGAGCCAGGAGGGAAAGCCGTGCCTCGTTGGAAAGCTCTTTGGCAGCCGCTCGCATGGCCCCATAGCCCGTGGGGCTGCGGGCTTTCCGGCGGCCATCAGCCTCGGCGACACCAGGGCACACGTGGCGCCGCCGTGCCAGCCTGCGAAGCATTTTCCGGTAGGACCGCGGCTCTGGCGACAGCTCCCACGCCCGAAGAGCCAGGAGGGAAAGCCGTGCCTCGTTGGAAAGCTCTTTGGCAGTTGCTCGCGTGGTCCTACAGCCCGTGGGGCTGCGGGCTTTCCGGCGGCCGTCAGCCTCGGCGACACCGGCGCCCACGTGGCGCCGCCGCGCCAGCCTGCGAAGCATTTTCCGGTAGGGCCGCGTCACTGGCGACAGCTCCCACGCCCGAAGAGCCAGGAGGGAAAGCCGTGCCTCGTTGGAAAGCTCTTTGGCAGCCGCTCGCGTGGCCCCACAGCCCGTGGGGCTGCGGGCTTTCCGGTGTCCGTCAGCCTCGGCGCCACCGGCGCCCACGTGGCGCCGCCGCGCCAGCTTGCGAAGCATTTTCCGGTAGGGCCGCGTCTCTGGCGACAGCTCCCACGCCCGAAGAGCCAGGAGGGAAAGCCATGCCTCGTTGGAAAGCTCTTTGGCAGCCGCTCGCGTGGCCCCACAGCCCGTGGGGCTGCGGGCTTTCCGGCGGCCGTCAGCCTCGGCGACACCTGCGCCCACGTGCGCCGCCGCGCCAGGCCTGCGAAGCATTTTCCGGTAGGGCCGTGGCTCTGGCGACAGCTCCCACGCCCGAAGAGCCAGGAGGGAAAGCCGTGCCTCGTTGGAAAGCTCTTTGGCAGCCGCTCGCGTGGTCCTACAGCCCGTGGGGCTGCGGGCTTTCCCGGCGGCCATCAGCCTCGGCGACACCGGCGCCCACGTGGCGCCGCCGCGCCAGCCTGCGAAGCATTTTTCCGGTAGGGCCGCGTCTCTGGCGACAGCTCCCACGCCCGAAGAGCCAGGAGGGAAAGCCGTGCCTCGTTGGAAAGCTCTTTGGCAGCCGCTCGCGTGGCCCCACAGCCCGTGGGGCTGCGGGCTTTCCGGTGTCCGTCAGCCTCGGCGACACCGGCGCCCACGTGGCGCCGCCGCGCCAGGCCTGCGAAGCATTTTCCGGTAGGGGCCGCGTCTCTGCCGACCAGCTCCCACGCCCGAAGAGCCAGGAGGGAAAGCATGCCTCGTTGGAAAGCTCTTTGGCAGCCGCTCGCGTGGCCCCACAGCCCGTGGGGCTGCGGGCTTTCCGGCGGCCGTCAGCCTCGGCAACACCTGCGCCCACGTGGCGCCGCGGCGCAGCCTGCGAAGCATTTTCCGGTAGGGCCGTGGCTCTGGCGACAGCTCCCACGCCCGAAGAGCCAGGAGGGAAAGCCGTGCCTCGTTGGAAAGCTCTTGGCAGCCGCTCGTATGGCCCCATAGCCCGTGGGGCTGCGGGCTTTCCGGCGGCCATCAGCCTCGGCGACACCAGGGCACACGTGGCGCCGCCGTGCCAGCCTGCGAAGCATTTTCCGGTAGGACCGCGGCTCTGGCGACAGCTCCCACGCCCGAAGAGCCAGGAGGGAAAGCCGTGCCTCGTTGGAAAGCTCTTTGGCAGTTGCTCGCGTGGTCCTACAGCCCGTGGGGCTGCAGGGCTTTCGGCGGCCGTCAGCCTCGGCGACAACCGGCGCCCACGTGGCGCCGCCGCGCCAGCCTGCGAAGCATTTTCGGTAGGGCCGCGTCTCTGGCGACAGCTCCCACGCCCGAAGAGCCAGGAGGGAAAGCCGTGCCTCGTTGGAAAGCTCTTTGGCAGCCGCTCGCGTGGCCCCACAGCCCGTGGGGCTGCGGGGCTTCCGGCGGCCGTCAGCCTCAGCGACACCTGCGCCCACGTGGCGCCGCGGCGCCAGCCTGCGAAGCATTTTCCGGTAGGGCCGCGTCTCTGGTGACAGCTCCCACGCCCGAAGAGCCAGGAGGGAAAGCCGTGCCTCGTTGGAAAGCTCTTTGGCAGCCGCTCGCGTGGCCCCACAGCCCGTGGGGCTGCGGGCTTTCCGGCGGCCGTCAGCCTCGGCGCCACCGGCGCCCACGTGGCGCCGCCGCGCCAGCCTGCGAAGCATTTTTCCCGGTAGGGCCGCGTCACTGGCGACAGCTCCCACGCCCGAAGAGCCAGGAGGGAAAGCCGTGCCTCGTTGGAAAGCTCTTTGGCAGCCGCTCGCGTGGCCCACAGCCCGTGGGGCTGCGGGCTTTCCGGTGTCCGTCAGCCTCGGCGCCACCGGCGCCCACGTGGCGCCGCCGCGCCAGCCTGCGAAGCATTTCCGGTAGGGCCGCGTCACTGGCGACAGCTCCACGCCCGAGAGCCAGGAGGGAAAGCCGTGCCTCGTTGGAAAGCTCTTTGGCAGCCGCTCGCGTGGGCCCACAGCCCGTGGGGCTGCGGGCTTTCCGGTGTCCGTCAGCCTCGGCGCCACCGGCGCCCACGTGCGCCGCCGCGCCAGCCTGCGAAGCATTTTCCGGTAGGGGCCGCGTCTCTGGCGACAGCTCCCACGCCCGAAGAGCCAGGAGGGAAAGCCATTCCTCGTTGGAAAGCTCTTTGGCAGCCGCTCGCGTGGCCCCACAGCCCGTGGGGCTGCGGGCTTCCGGCGGCCGTCAGCCTCGGCGACACCTGCGCCCACGTGGCGCCGCGGCGCCAGCCTGCGAAGCATTTTCCGGTAGGGCCGTGGCTCTGGCGACAGCTCCCACGCCCGAAGAGCCAGGAGGGAAAGCCGTGCCTCGTTGGAAAGCTCTTTGGCAGCCGCTCGCGTGGTCCTACAGCCCGTGGGGCTGCGGGCTTTCGGCGGCCATCAGCCTCGGCGACACCGGCGCCCACGTGGCGCCGCCGCGCCAGCCTGCGAAGCATTTTCCGGTAGGGCCGCGTCTCTGGCGACAGCTCCCACGCCCGAAGAGCCAGGAGGGAAAGCCGTGCCTCGTTGGAAAGCTCTTTGGCAGCCGCTCGCGAGGCCCCACAGCCCGTGGGGCTGCGGGCTTTCCGGTGTCCGTCAGCCTCGGCGCCACCGGCGCCCACGTGGCGCCGCCGCGCCAGCCTGCGAAGCATTTTCCGGTAGGGCCGCGTCTCTGGCGACAGCTCCCACGCCCGAAGAGCCAGGAGGGAAAGCCATGCCTCGTTGGAAAGCTCTTTGGCAGCCGCTCGCGTGGCCCCACAGCCCGTGGGGCTGCGGGCTTTCCGGCGGACGTCAGCCTCGGCGACACCGGCGCCCACGTGGTGCCGCCACGCCAGCCTGCGAAGCATTTTCCGGTAGAGGCCGCGGCTGTGGCGACAGCTCCCACGCCCGAAGAGCCAGGAGGGAAAGCCGTGCCTCGTTGGAAAGCACTTTGGCAGCCGCTCGCGTGGCCCCACAGCCCGTGGGGCTGCGGGCTTTCCGGCGGCCGTCAGCCTCGGCACCACCGGCGCCCACGTGGCGCCGCCGTGCCAGCCTGCGAAGCATTTTCCCGGTAGGGCCGCGTCTCTGGCGACAGCTCCCACGCCCGAAGAGCCAGGACGGAAAAGCCGTGCCTCGTTGGAAAGCTCTTTGGCAGTTGCTCGCGTGGTCCTACAGCCCGTGGGGCTGCGGGCTTTCCGGCGGCCGTCAGCCTCGGCGCCACCGGCGCCCACGTGGTGCCGCCACGCCAGCCTGCGAAGCATTTTCCGGTAGGGCCGCGGCTGTGGCGACAGCTCCCACGCCCGAAGAGCCAGGAGGGAAAGCCGTGCCTCCTTGGAAAGCTCTTTGGCAGCCGCTCGCGTGGCCCCACAGCCCGTGGGGCTGCGGGCTTTCCGGCGGCCGTCAGCCTCGGCGCCACCGGCGCCCACGTGGCGCCGCCGCGCCAGCCTGCGAAGCATTTTCCGGTAGGGCCGCGTCTCTGGCGACAGCTCCCACGCCCGAAGAGCCAGGAGGGAAAGCCATGCCTCGTTGGAAAGCTCTTTGGCAGCCGCTCGCGTGGCCCCACAGCCCGTGGGGCTGCGGGCTTTCCGGCGGCCGTCAGCCTCGGCGACACCTGCGCCCACGTGGCGCCGCGGCGCCAGCCTGCGAAGCATTTTCCGGTAGGGCCGTGGCTCTGGCGACAGCTCCCACGCCCGAAGAGCCAGGAGGGAAAGCCGTGCCTCGTTGGAAACCTCTTTGGCAGCTGCTCACGTGGCCCCACAGCCCGTGGGGCTGCGGGCTTTCCGGTGGCCGTCAGCCTCGGCGACACCGGCGCCCACGTGGTGCCGCCACGCCAGCCTGCGAAGCATTTTCCGGTAGGGCCGCGGCTTTGGCGACAGCTCCCACGCCCGAAGAGCCAGGAGGGAAAGCCGTGCCTCGTTGGAAAGCACTTTGGCAGCCGCTCTCGTGGCCCCACAGCCCGTGGGGCTGCGGGCTTTCCGGCGGCCGTCAGCCTCGGCGCCACCGGCGCCCACGTGGCGCCGCCGCGCCAGCCTGCGAAGCATTTTCTGGTAGGGCCGCGGCTGTGGCGACAGCTCCCACGCCCGAAGAGCCAGGACGGAAAGCCGTGCCTCGTTGGAAAGCTCTTTGGCAGCCGCTCGCGTGGTCCTACAGCCCGTGGGGCTGCGGGCTTTCCGGCGGCCGTCAGCCTCGGCGCCACCGGCGCCCACGTGGCGCCACCGCGCCAGCCTGCGAAGCATTTTCCGGTAGGGCCGTGGCTCTGACGACAGCTCCCACGCCCGAAGAGCCAGGAGGGAAAGCCGTGCCTCGTTGGAAAGCTCTTTGGCAGCCGCTCGCGTGGCCCCACAGCCCGTGGGGCTGCGGGCTTTTCGGCGGCCGTCAGCCTCGGCGACACCTGCGCCCACGTGGCGCCGCGGCGCCAGCCTGCGAAGCATTTTCCGGTAGGGCCGCGGCTCTGGTGACAGCTCCCACGCCCGAAGAGCCAGGAGGGAAAGCCATGCCTCGTTGGAAAGCTCTTTGGCAGCCGCTCGCGTGGCCCCACAGCCCGTGGGGCTGCGGGCTTTCCGGCAGCCGTCAGCCTCGGCGCCACCGGCGCCCACGTGGCGCCGCCGCGCCAGCCTGCGAAGCATTTTCCGGTAGGGCCGCGTCTCTGGCGACAGCTCCCACGCCCGAAGAGCCAGGAGGGAAAGCCGTGCCTCGTTGGAAAGCTCTTTGGCAGCCGCTCGCATGGCCCCATAGCCCGTGGGGCTGCGGGCTTTCCGGCGGCCATCAGCCTCGGCGACACCAGGGCACACGTGGCGCCGCCGTGCCAGCCTGCGAAGCATTTTCCGGTAGGACCGCGGCTCTGGCGACAGCTCCCACGCCCGAAGAGCCAGGAGGGAAAGCCGTGCCTCGTTGGAAAGCTCTTTGGCAGTTGCTCGCGTGGTCCTACAGCCCGTGGGGCTGCGGGCTTTCCGGCGGCCGTCAGCCTCGGCGACACCGGCGCCCACGTGGCGCCGCCGCGCCAGCCTGCGAAGCATTTTCCGGTAGGGCCGCGTCACTGGCGACAGCTCCCACGCCCGAAGAGCCAGGAGGGAAAGCCGTGCCTCGTTGGAAAGCTCTTTGGCAGCCGCTCGCGTGGCCCCACAGCCCGTGGGGCTGCGGGCTTTCCGGTGTCCGTCAGCCTCGGCGCCACCGGCGCCCACGTGGCGCCGCCGCGCCAGCCTGCGAAGCATTTTCCGGTAGGGCCGCGTCTCTGGCGACAGCTCCCACGCCCGAAGAGCCAGGAGGGAAAGCCGTGCCTCGTTGGAAAGCTCTTTGGCAGCCGCTCGCGTGGCCCCACAGCCCGTGGGGCTGCGGGCTTTCCGGCGGCCGTCAGCCTCGGCGACACCTGCGCCCACGTGGCACCGCCGCGCCAGCCTGCGAAGCATTTTCCGGTAGGGCCGCGGCTGTGGCGACAGCTCCCACGCCCGAAGAGCCAGGAGGGAAAGCCGTGCCTCGTTGGAAAGCTCTTTGGCAGCCGCTCGCGTGGCCCCACAGCCCGTGGGGCTGCGGGCTTTCCGGCGGCCGTCAGCCTCGGCGCCACCGGCGCCCACGTGGCGCCGCCGCGCCAGCCTGCGAAGCATTTTCCGGTAGGGCCGCGGCTCTGGCGTCAGCTCCCACGTCCGAAGAGCCAGGAGGGAAAGCCGTGCCTCGTTGGAAAGCTCTTTGGCAGCCGCTCGCATGGCCCCATAGCCCGTGGGGCTGCGGGCTTTCCGGCGGCCGCCAGCCTCGGCGACACCAGTACCCACGTGGCGCCGCCGCGCCAGCCTGCGAAGCATTTTCCGGTAGGGCCGCGGCTCTGGCGACAGCTCCCACGCCCGAAGAGCCAGGAGGGAAAGCCGTGCCTCGTTGGAAAGCTCTTTGGCAGCCGCTCGCGTTGTCCTACAGCCCGTGGGGCTGCGGGCTTTCCGGCGGAGGTCAGCCTCGGCAACACCGGCGCCCACGTGGCGCCGCCGCGCCAGCCTGCGAAGCATTTTCCGGTAGGGCCGCGTCTCTGGCGACAGCTCCCACGCCCGAAGAGCCAGGAGGGAAAGCCGTGCCTCGTTGGAAAGCTCTTTGGCAGCCGCTCGCGTGGCCCCACAGCCCGTGGGGCTGCGGGCTTTCCGGTGTCCGTCAGCCTCGGCGCCACCGGCGCCCACGTGGCGCCGCCGCGCCAGCCTGCGAAGCATTTTCCGGTAGGGCCGCGTCTCTGGCGACAGCTCCCACGCCCGAAGAGCCAGGAGGGAAAGCCGTGCCTCGTTGGAAAGCTCTTTGGCAGCCGCTCGCGTGGCCCCACAGCCCGTGGGGCTGCGGGCTTTCCGGCGGCCGTCAGCCTCGGCGACACCTGCGCCCACGTGGCACCGCCGCGCCAGCCTGCGAAGCATTTTCCGGTAGGGCCGCGGCTGTGGCGACAGCTCCCACGCCCGAAGAGCCAGGAGGGAAAGCCGTGCCTCGTTGGAAAGCTCTTTGGCAGCCGCTCGCGTGGCCCCACAGCCCGTGGGGCTGCGGGCTTTCCGGCGGCCGTCAGCCTCGGCGCCACCGGCGCCCACGTGGCGCCGCCGCGCCAGCCTGCGAAGCATTTTCCGGTAGGGCCGCGGCTCTGGCGTCAGCTCCCACGTCCGAAGAGCCAGGAGGGAAAGCCGTGCCTCGTTGGAAAGCTCTTTGGCAGCCGCTCGCATGGCCCCATAGCCCGTGGGGCTGCGGGCTTTCCGGCGGCCGCCAGCCTCGGCGACACCAGTACCCACGTGGCGCCGCCGCGCCAGCCTGCGAAGCATTTTCCGGTAGGGCCGCGGCTCTGGCGACAGCTCCCACGCCCGAAGAGCCAGGAGGGAAAGCCGTGCCTCGTTGGAAAGCTCTTTGGCAGCCGCTCGCGTTGTCCTACAGCCCGTGGGGCTGCGGGCTTTCCGGCGGAGGTCAGCCTCGGCAACACCGGCGCCCACGTGGCGCCGCCGCGCCAGCCTGCGAAGCATTTTCCGGTAGGGCCGCGTCTCTGGCGACAGCTCCCACGCCCGAAGAGCCAGGAGGGAAAGCCGTGCCTCGTTGGAAAGCTCTTTGGCAGCCGCTCGCGTGGCCCCACAGCCCGTGGGGCTGCGGGCTTTCCGGCGGCCGTCAGCCTCGGCGACACCGGCGCCCACGTGGCGCCGCCGCGCCAGCCTGCGAAGCATTTTCCGGTAGGGCCGCGTCTCTGGCGACAGCTCCCACGCCCGAAGAGCCAGGAGGGAAAGCCATGCCTCCTTGGAAAGCTCTTTGGCAGCCGCTCGCGTGACCCCACAGCCCGTGGGGCTGCGGGCTTTCCGGCGGCCGTCAGCCTCGGCGACACCTGCGACCACGTGGCGCCGCCGCGCCAGCCTGCGAAGCATTTTCCGGTAGGGCCGCGTCTCTGGCGACAGCTCCCACGCCCGAAGAGCCAGGAGGGAAAGCCGTGCCTCGTTGGAAAGCTCTTTGGCAGCCGCTCGCGTGGCCCCACAGCCCGTGGTGCTGCGGGCTTTCCGGCGGCCATCAGCCTCGGCGACACCTGCGACCACGTGGTGCCGCCACGCCACCCTGCGAAGCATTTTCCGGTAGGGCCGCGTCTCTGGCGACAGCTCCCACGCCCGAAGAGCCAGGAGGGAAAGCCGTGCCTCGTTGGAAAGCTCTTTGGCAGCCGCTCGCGTGGCCCCACAGCCCGTGGGGCTGCGGGCTTTCCGGCGGCCGTCAGCCTCGGCGCCACCGGCGCCCACGTGGCGCCGCCGCGCCAGCCTGCGAAGCATTTTCCGGTAGGGCCGCGTCTCTGGCGACAGCTCCCACGCCCGAAGAGCCAGGAGGGAAAGCCGTGCCTCGTTGGAAAGCTCTTTGGCAGCCGCTCGCGTGGCCCCACAGCCCGTGGGGCTGCGGGCTTTCCGGCGGCCGTCAGCCTCGGCGACACCTGCGACCACGTGGCGCCGCGGCGCCAGCCTGCGAAGCATTTTCCGGTAGGGCCGCGGCTCTGGTGACAGCTCCCCCACCCGAAGAGCCAGGAGGGAAAGCCGTGCCTCGTTGGAAACCTCTTTGGCAGCCGCTCGCGTGGCCCCACAGCCCGTGGGGCTGCGGGCTTTCCGTCGGCCGTCAGCCTCGGCGACACCAGCGCCCACGTGGCGCCGCCGCGCCAGCCTGCGAAGCATTTTCCGGTAGGGCCGCGTCTCTGGCGACAGCTCCCACGCCCGAAGAGCCAGGAGGGAAAGCCGTGCCTCGTTGGAAAGCTCTTTGGCAGCCGCTCGCGTGGCCCCACAGCCCGTGGGGCTGCGGGCTTTCCGGCGGCCGTCAGCCTCGGCGACACCTGCGACCACGTGGCGCCGCGGCGCCAGCCTGCGAAGCATTTTCCGGTAGGGCCGCGGCTCTGGTGACAGCTCCCCCACCCGAAGAGCCAGGAGGGAATGCCGTGCCTCGTTGGAAACCTCTTTGGCAGCCGCTCGCGTGGCCCCACAGCCCGTGGGGCTGCGGGCTTTCCGTCGGCCGTCAGCCTCGGCGACACCGGCGCCCACGTGGCGCCGCCGCGCCAGCCTGCGAAGCATTTTCCGGTAGGGCCGCGTCTCTGGCGACAGCTCCCACGCCCGAAGAGCCAGGAGGGAAAGCCGTGCCTCGTTGGAAAGCTCTTTGGCAGCCGCTCGCGTGGCCCCACAGCCCGTGGGGCTGCGGGCTTTCCGTCGGCCGTCAGCCTCGGCGACACCTGCGCCCACGTGGCGCCGCCGCGCCAGCCTGCGAAGCATTTTCCGGTAGGGCCGCGTCTCTGGCGACAGCTCCCACGCCCGAAGAGCCAGGAGGGAAAGCCGTGCCTCGTTGGAAAGCTCTTTGGCAGCCGCTCGCGTGGCCCCACAGCCCGTGGGGCTGCGGGCTTTCCGGCGGCCGTCAGCCTCGGCGCCACCGGCGACCACGTGGCGCTGCCGCGCCAGCCTGCGAAACATTTTCCGGTAGGGCCGCGTCTCTGGCGACAGCTCCCACGCCCGAAGAGCCAGGAGGGAAAGCCGTGCCTCGTTGGAAAGCTCTTTGGCAGCCGCTCGCGTGGCCCCACAGCCCGTGGGGCTGCGGGCTTTTCGGCGGCCGTCAGCCTCGGCGACACCAGTGCCCACCTGGCGCCGCCGCGCCAGCCTGCGAAGCATTTTCCGGTAGGGCCGCGTCTCTGGCGACAGCTCCCACGCCCGAAGAGCCAGGAGGGAAAGCCGTGCCTCGTTGGAAAGCTCTTTGGCAGCTGCTCGAGTGGCCCCACAGCCCGTGGGGCTGCGGGCTTTCCGGCGGCCATCAGCCTCGGCGACACCTGCGACCACGTGGCGCCGCCGCGCCAGCCTGCGAAGCATTTTCCGGTAGGGCCGCGGCTCTGGCCACAGCTCCCACGTCCGAAGAGCCAGGAGGGAAAGCCGTGCCTCGTTGGAAAGCTCTTTGGCAGCCGCTCGCGTGGCCCCACAGCCCGTGGGGCTGCGGGCTTTCCGGCGGCCGTCAGCCTCGGCGACACCTGCGACCACGTGGCGCCGCGGCGCCAGCCTGCGAAGCATTTTCCGGTAGGGCCGCGGCTCTGGTGACAGCTCCCCCACACGAAGAGCCAGGAGGGAAAGCCGTGCCTCGTTGGAAACCTCTTTGGCAGCCGCTCGCGTGGCCCCACAGCCCGTGGGGCTGCGGGCTTTCCGGCGGCCGTCAGCCTCGGCGACACCTGCGACCACGTGGCACCGCGGCGCCAGCCTGCGAAGCATTTTCCGGTAGGGCCGCGGCTCTGGTGACAGCTCCCCCACCCGAAGAGCCAGGAGGGAAAGCCGTGCCTCGTTGGAAACCTCTTTGGCAGCCGCTCGCGTGGTCCCACAGCCCGTGGGGCTGCGGGCTTTCCGGCGGGCGTCAGCCTCGGCGCCACCGGCGCCCACGTGGCGCCGCCGCGCCAGCCTGCGAAGCATTTTCCGGTAGGGCCGCGTCTCTGGCGACAGCTCCCACGCCCGAAGAGCCAGGAGGGAAAGCCGTGCCTCGTTGGAAAGCTCTTTGGCAGCCGCTCGCGTGGCCCCACAGCCCGTGGGGCTGCGGGCTTTCCGGCGGCCGTCAGGCTCGGCGACACCAGTGCCCACGTGGCGCCGCCGCGCCAGCCTGCGAAGCATTTTCCGGTAGGGCCGCGTCTCTGGCGACAGCTCCCACGCCCGAAGAGCCAGGAGGGAAAGCCGTGCCTCATTGGAAAGCTCTTTGGCAGCCGCTCGCGTGGCCCCACAGCCCGTGGGGCTGCGGGCTTTCCGGCGGCCGTCAGCCTCGGCGACACCGGCGACCACGTGGCGCCGCCGCGCCAGCCTGCGAAGCATTTTCCGGTAGGGCCGTGGCTCTGGCGACAGCTCCCACGCCCGAAGAGCCAGGAGGGAAAGCCGTGCCTCGTTGGAAACCTCTTTGGCAGCTGCTCACGTGGCCCCACAGCCCGTGGGGCTGCGGGCTTTCCGGCGGGCGTCAGCCTCGGCGCCACTGGCGCCCACGTGGCGCCGCCGCGCCAGCCTGCGAAGCATTTTCCGGTAGGGCCGCGTCTCTGGCGACAGCTCCCACGCCCGAAGAGCCAGGAGGGACAGCCGTGCCTCGTTGGAAAGCTCTTTGGCAGCCGCTCGCGTGGCCCCACAGCCCGTGGGGCTGCGGGCTTTCCGGCGGCCGTCAGCCTCGGCGCCACCGGCGACCACGTGGTGCCGCCGCGCCAGCCTGCGAAGCATTTTCCGGTAGGGCCGCGTCTCTGGCGACAGCTCCCACGCCCGAAGAGCCAGGAGGGAAAGCCGTGCCTCGTTGGAAAGCTCTTTGGCAGCCCCTCGCGTGGCCCCAGAGCCCGTGGGGCTGCGGGCTTTCCGGCGGCCGTCAGCCTCGGCGCCACCGGCGCCCACGTGGCGCCGCCGCGCCAGCCTGCGAAGCATTTTCCGGTAGGGCCGCGTCTCTGGCGACAGCTCCCACGCCCGAAGAGCCAGGAGGGAAAGCCATGCCTCGTTGGAAAGCTCTTTGGCAGCCGCTCGCGTGGCCCCACAGCCCGTGGGGCTGCGGGCTTTCCGGCGGCCGTCAGCCTCGGCGACACCTGCGCACACGTGGCGCCGCCACGCCAGCCTGCGAAGCATTTTCCGGTAGGGCCGCGGCTCTGGCGACAGCTCCCACGCCCGAAGAGCCAGGAGGGAAAGCCGTGCCTCGTTGGAAAGCTCTTTGGCAGCCGCTCGCGTGGCCCCACAGCCCGTGGGGCTGCGGGCTTTCCGGCGGCCGTCAGCCTCGGCGACACCGGCGACCACGTGGCGCCGCCGCGCCAGCCTGCGAAGCATTTTCCGGTAGGGCCGCGGCTCTGGCGACAGCTCCCACGCCCGAAGAGCCAGGAGGGAAAGCCGTGCCTCGTTGGAAAGCTCTTTGGCAGCCGCTCGCGTGGCCCCAGAGCCCGTGGGGCTGCGGGCTTTTCGGCGGCCGTCAGCCTCGGCAACACCAGTGCCCACGTGGCGCCGCCGCGCCAGCCTGCGAAGCATTTTCCGGTAGGGCCGCGTCTCTGGCGACAGCTCCCACGACCGAAGAGCCAGGAGGGAAAGCCGTGCCTCGTTGGAAAGCTCTTTGGCAGCTGCTCGAGTGGCCCCACAGCCCGTGGGGCTGCGGGCTTTCCGGCGGCCATCAGCCTCGGCGACACCTGCGACCACGTGGCGCCGCGGCGCCAGCCTGCGAAGCATTTTCCGGTAGGGCCGCGGCTCTGGCCACAGCTCCCACGCCCGAAGAGCCAGGAGGGAAAGCCGTGCCTCATTGGAAAGCTCTTTGGCAGCCGCTCGCGTGGCCCCACAGCCCGTGGGGCTGCGGGCTTTCCGGCGGCCGTCAGCCTCGGCGACACCTGCGCCCACGTGGCGCCGCCGCGCCAGCCTGCGAAGCATTTTCCGGTAGGGCCGCGGCTGTGGCGAGAGCTCCCACGCCCAAAGAGCCAGGAGGGAAAGCCGTGCCTCGTTGGAAAGCTCTTTGGCAGCCGCTCGCGTGGCCCCACAGCCCGTGGGGCTGCGGGCCTTCCGGCAGCCGTCAGCCTCGGCGCCACCGGCGCCCACGTGGCGCCGCCGCGCCAGCCTGCGAAGCATTTTCCGGTAGGGCCGCGGCTCTGGCGACAGCTCCCACGCCCGAAGAGCCAGGAGGGAAAGCCGTGCCTCGTTGGAAAGCTCTTTGGCAGCCGCTCGCGTGGCCCCACAGCCCGTGGGGCTGCGGGCTTTCCGGCGGCCGTCAGCCTCGGCGCCACCGGCGCCCACGTGGCGCCGCCACGCCAGCCTGCGAAGCAATTTCCGGTAGGGCCGCGGCTGTGGCGACAGCTCCCACGCCCGAAGAGCCAGGAGGGAAAGCCGTGCCTCCTTGGAAAGCTCTTTGGCAGCCGCTCGCGTGGCCCCACAGCCCGTGGGGCTGCGGGCTTTCCGGTGGCCGTCAGCCTGGGCGACACCTGCGCCCACGTGGCGCCGCCGCGCCAGCCTGCGAAGCATTTTCCGGTAGGGCCGCGGCTGTGGCGACAGCTCCCACGCCCGAAGAGCCAGGAGGGAAAGCCGTGCCTCGTTGGAAACCTCTTTGGCAGCCGCTCGCGTGGCGCCACAGCCTGTGGGGCTGCGGGCTTTCCGGCGGCCGTCAGGCTCGGCGACACCTGCGACCACGTGGCGCCGCCGCGCCAGCCTGCGAAGCATTTTCCGGTAGGGCCGCGTCTCTGGCGACAGCTCCCACGCCCGAAGAGCCAGGAGGGAAAGCCGTGCCTCCTTGGAAAGCTCTTTGGCAGCCGCTCGCGTGGCCCCACAGCCCGTGGGGCTGCGGGCTTTCCGTCGGCCGTCAGCCTCGGCGACACCTGCGCCCACGTGGCGCCGCCGCGCCAGCCTGCGAAGCATTTTCCGGTAGGGCCGCGTCTCTGGCGACAGCTCCCACGCCCGAAGAGCCAGGAGGGAAAGCCGTGCCTCGTTGGAAAGCTCTTTGGCAGCCGCTCGCGTGGCCCCACAGCCCGTGGGGCTGCGGGCTTTCCGGCGGCCGTCAGCCTCGGCGCCACCGGCGCCCACGTGGCGCCGCCGCGCCAGCCTGCGAAGCATTTTCCGGTAGGGCCGCGTCTCTGGCGACAGCTCCCACGCCCGAAGAGCCAGGAGGGAAAGCCGTGCCTCGTTGGAAAGCTCTTTGGCAGCCGCTCGCGTGGCCCCACAGCCCGTGGGGCTGCGGGCTTTCCGGCGGCCGTCAGCCTCGGCGCCACCTGCGACCACGTGGCGCTGCCGCGCCAGCCTGCGAAGCATTTTCCGGTAGGGCCGCGTCTCTGGCGACAGCTCCCACGCCCGAAGAGCCAGGAGGGAAAGCCGTGCCTCGTTGGAAAGCTCTTTGGCAGCCGCTCGCGTGGCCCCACAGCCCGTGGGGCTGCGGGCTTTTCGGCGGCCGTCAGCCTCGGCGACACCAGTGCCCACCTGGCGCCGCCGCGCCAGCCTGCGAAGCATTTTCCGGTAGGGCCGCGTCTCTGGCGACAGCTCCCACGCCCGAAGAGCCAGGAGGGAAAGCCGTGCCTCGTTGGAAAGCTCTTTGGCAGCCGCTCGCGTGGCCCCACAGCCCGTGGGGCTGCGGGCTTTCCGTCGGCCGTCAGCCTCGGCGACACCTGCGCCCACGTGGCGCCGCCGCGCCAGCCTGCGAAGCATTTTCCGGTAGGGCCGCGTCTCTGGCGACAGCTCCCACGCCCGAAGAGCCAGGAGGGAAAGCCGTGCCTCGTTGGAAAGCTCTTTGGCAGCCGCTCGCGTGGCCCCACAGCCCGTGGGGCTGCGGGCTTTCCGGCGGCCGTCAGCCTCGGCGACACCTGCGCCCACGTGGCGCCGCCGCGCCAGCCTGCGAAGCATTTTCCGGTAGGGCCGCGGCTCTGGCGACAGCTCCCACGCCCGAAGAGCCAGGAGGGAAAGCCGTGCCTCGTTGGAAAGCTCTTTGGCAGCCGCTCGCGTGGCCCCACAGCCCGTGGGGCTGCGGGCTTTCCGGCGGCCGTCAGCCTCGGCGCCACCGGCGACCACGTGGCGCCGCCGCGCCAGCCTGCGAAGCATTTTCCGGTAGGGCCGCGTCTCTGGCGACAGCTCCCACGCCCGAAGAGCCAGGAGGGAAAGCCGTGCCTCGTTGGAAAGCTCTTTGGCAGCCGCTCGCGTGGCCCCACAGCCCGTGGGGCTGCGGGCTTTCCGGCGGCCGTCAGCCTCGGCGCCACCGGCGACCACGTGGCGCTGCCGCGCCAGCCTGCGAAGCATTTTCCGGTAGGGCCGCGTCTCTGGCGACAGCTCCCACGCCCGAAGAGCCAGGAGGGAAAGCCGTGCCTCGTTGGAAAGCTCTTTGGCAGCCGCTCGCGTGGCCCCACAGCCCATGGGGCTGCGGGCTTTTCGGCGGCCGTCAGCCTCGGCGACACCAGTGCCCACCTGGCGCCGCCGCGCCAGCCTGCGAAGCATTTTCCGGTAGGGCCGCGTCTCTGGCGACAGCTCCCACGCCCGAAGAGCCAGGAGGGAAAGCCGTGCCTCGTTGGAAAGCTCTTTGGCAGCTGCTCGAGTGGCCCCACAGCCCGTGGGGCTGCGGGCTTTCCGGTGGCCATCAGCCTCGGCGACACCTGCGACCACGTGGCGCCGCCGCGCCAGCCTGCGAAGCATTTTCCGGTAGGGCCGCGGCTCTGGCCACATCTCCCACGTCCGAAGAGCCAGGAGGGAAAGCCGTGCCTCGTTGGAAAGCTCTTTGGCAGCCGCTCGCGTGGCCCCACAGCCCGTGGGGCTGCGGGCTTTCCGGCGGCCGTCAGCCTCGGCGACACCTGCGACCACGTGGCGCCGCGGCGCCAGCCTGCGAAGCATTTTCCGGTAGGGCCGCGGCTCTGGTGACAGCTCCCACGCCCGAAGAGCCAGGAGGGAAAGCCGTGCCTCGTTGGAAACCTCTTTGGCAGCCGCTCGCGTGGCCCCACAGCCCGTGGGGCTGCGGGCTTTCCGGCGGCCGTCAGCCTCGGCGACACCTGCGACCACGTGGCGCCGCGGCGCCAGCCTGCGAAGCATTTTCCGGTAGGGCCGCGGCTCTGGTGACAGCTCCCCCACCCGAAGAGCCAGGAGGGAAAGCCGTGCCTCGTTGGAAACCTCTTTGGCAGCCGCTCGCGTGGCCCCACAGCCCGTGGGGCTGCGGGCTTTCCGTCGGCCGTCAGCCTCGGCGACACCGGCGCCCACGTGGCGCCGCCGCGCCAGCCTGCGAAGCATTTTCCGGTAGGGCCGCGTCTCTGGCGACAGCTCCCACGCCCGAAGAGCCAGGAGGGAAAGCCGTGCCTCGTTGGAAAGCTCTTTGGCAGCCGCTCGCGTGGCCCCACAGCCCGTGGGGCTGCGGGCTTTCCGTCGGCCGTCAGCCTCGGCGACACCTGCGCCCACGTGGTGCCGCCGCGCCAGCCTGCGAAGCATTTTCCGGTAGGGCCGCGTCTCTGGCGACAGCTCCCACGCCCGAAGAGCCAGGAGGGAAAGCCGTGCCTCGTTGGAAAGCTCTTTGGCAGCCGCTCGCGAGGCCCCACAGCCCGTGGGGCTGCGGGCTTTCCGGCGGCCGTCAGCCTCGGCGCCACCGGCGACCACGTGGCGCCGCCGCGCCAGCCTGCGAAGCATTTTCCGGTAGGGCCGTGGCTCTGGCGACAGCTCCCACGCCCGAAGAGCCAGGAGGGAAAGCCGTGCCTCGTTGGAAACCTCTTTGGCAGCTGCTCACGTGGCCCCACAGCCTGTGGGGCTGCGGGCTTTCCGGTGGCCGTCAGCCTCGGCGACACCGGCGCCCACGTGGTGCCGCCACGCCAGCCTGCGAAGCATTTTCCGGTAGGGCCGCGGCTCTGGCGACAGCTCCCCCACCCGAAGAGCCAGGAGGGAAAGCCGTGCCTCGTTGGAAAGCTCTTTGGCAGCCGCTCGCGTGGCCCCACAGCCCGTGGGGCTGCGGGCTTTCCGGCGGGCGTCAGCCTCGGCGCCACCGGTGCCCACGTGGCGCCGCCGCGCCAGCCTGCGAAGCATTTTCCGGTAGGGCCGCGTCTCTGGCGACAGCTCCCACGCCCGAAGAGCCAGGAGGGAAAGCCGTGCCTCGTTGGAAACCTCTTTGGCAGCCGCTCGCGTGGCCCCACAGCCCGTGGGGCTGCGGGCTTTCCGGCGGCCGTCAGGCTCGGCGACACCAGTGCCCACGTGGCGCCGCCGCGCCAGCCTGCGAAGCATTTTCCGGTAGGGCCGCGTCTCTGGCGACAGCTCCCACGCCCGAAGAGCCAGGAGGGAAAGCCGTGCCTCATTGGAAAGCTCTTTGGCAGCCGCTCGCGTGGCCCCACAGCCCGTGAGGCTGCGGGCTTTCCGGCGGCCGTCAGCCTCGGCGACACCGGCGACCACGTGGCGCCGCCGCGCCAGCCTGCGAAGCATTTTCCTGTAGGGCCGTGGCTCTGGCGACAGCTCCCACGCCCGAAGAGCCAGGAGGGAAAGCCGTGCCTCGTTGGAAACCTCTTTGGCAGCTGCTCACGTGGCCCCACAGCCCGTGGGGCTGTGGGCTTTCCGGCGGGCGTCAGCCTCGGCGCCACTGGCGCCCACGTGGCGCCGCCGCGCCAGCCTGCGAAGCATTTTCCGGTAGGGCCGCGTCTCTGGCGACAGCTCCCACGCCCGAAGAGCCAGGAGGGACAGCCGTGCCTCGTTGGAAAGCTCTTTGGCAGCCGCTCGCGTGGCCCCACAGCCCGTGGGGCTGCGGGCTTTCCGGCGGCCGTCAGCCTCGGCGCCACCGGCGACCACGTGGTGCCGCCGCGCCAGCCTGCGAAGCATTTTCCGGTAGGGCCGCGTCTCTGGCGACAGCTCCCACGCCCGAAGAGCCAGGAGGGAAAGCCGTGCCTCGTTGGAAAGCTCTTTGGCAGCCCATCGCGTGGCCCCACAGCCCGTGGGGCTGCGGGCTTTCCGGCGGCCGTCAGCCTCGGCGCCACCGGCGCCCACGTGGCGCCGCCGCGCCAGCCTGCGAAGCATTTTCCGGTAGGGCCGCGGCTCTGGCGACAGCTCCCACGCCCGAAGAGCCAGGAGGGAAAGCCATGCCTCGTTGGAAAGCTCTTTGGCAGCCGCTCGCGTGGTCCCACAGCCCGTGGGGCTGCGGGCTTTCCGGCGGCCGTCAGCCTCGGCGACACCTGCGCACACGTGGCGCCGCCACGCCAGCCTGCGAAGCATTTTCCGGTAGGGCCGCGGCTCTGGCGACAGCTCCCACGCCCGAAGAGCCAGGAGGGAAAGCCGTGCCTCGTTGGAAAGCTCTTTGGCAGCCGCTCGCGTGGCCCCACAGCCCGTGGGGCTGCGGGCTTTCCGGCGGCCGTCAGCCTCGGCGACACCGGCGACCACGTGGCGCCGCCGCGCCAGCCTGCGAAGCATTTTCCGGTAGGGCCGCGGCTCTGGCGACAGCTCCCACGCCCGAAGAGCCAGGAGGGAAAGCCGTGCCTCGTTGGAAAGCTCTTTGGCAGCCGCTCGCGTGGCCCCAGAGCCCGTGGGGCTGCGGGCTTTTCGGCGGCCGTCAGCCTCGGCAACACCAGTGCCCACGTGGCGCCGCCGCGCCAGCCTGCGAAGCATTTTCCGGTAGGGCCGCGTCTCTGGCGACAGCTCCCACGCCCGAAGAGCCAGGAGGGAAAGCCGTGCCTCGTTGGAAATCTCTTTGGCAGCCGCTCGCGTGGCCCCACAGCCCGTGGGGCTGCGGGCTTTCCGGCGGCCGTCAGCCTCGGCGACACCTGCGCCCACGTGGCGCCGCCGCGCCAGCCTGCGAAGCATTTTCCGGTAGGGCCGCGTCTCTGGCGACAGCTCCCACGCCCAAAGAGCCAGGAGGGAAAGCCGTGCCTCGTTGGAAAGCTCTTTGGCAGCCGCTCGCATGGCCCCACAGCCCGTGGGGCTGCGGGCCTTCCGGCAGCCGTCAGCCTCGGCGCCACCGGCGCCCACGTGTCGCCGCCGCGCCAGCCTGCGAAGCATTTTCCGGTAGGGCCGCGGCTCTGGCGACAGCTCCCACGCCCGAAGAGCCAGGAGGGAAAGCCGTGCCTCGTTGGAAAGCTCTTTGGCAGCCGCTCGCGTGGCCCCACAGCCCGTGGGGCTGCGGGCTTTCCGGCGGCCGTCAGCCTCGGCGACACCAGTGCCCACGTGGCGCCGCCACGCCAGCCTGCGAAGCATTTTCCGGTAGGGCCACGGCTGTGGCGACAGCTCCCACGCCCGAAGAGCCAGGAGGGAAAGCCGTGCCTCGTTGGAAAGCTCTTTGGCAGCCGCTCGCGTGGCCCCACAGCCCGTGGGGCTGCGGGCTTTCCGGCGGCCGTCAGGCTCGGCGACACCTGCGACCACGTGGCGCCGCCGCGCCAGCCTGCGAAGCATTTTCCGGTAGGGCCGCGTCTCTGGCGACAGCTCCCACGCCCGAAGAGCCAGGAGGGAAAGCCGTGCCTCCTTGGAAAGCTCTTTGGCAGCCGCTCGCGTGGCCCCACAGCCCGTGGGGCTGCGGGCTTTCCGGCGGCCGTCAGCCTCGGCGACACCTGCGCCCACGTGGCGCCGCCGCGCCAGCCTGCGAAGCATTTTCCGGTAGGGCCGCGTCTCTGGCGACAGCTCCCACGCCCGAAGAGCCAGGAGGGAAAGCCGTGCCTCGTTGGAAAGCTCTTTGGCAGCCGCTCGCGTGGCCCCACAGCCCGTGGGGCTGCGGGCTTTCCGGCGGCCGTCAGCCTCGGCGCCACCGGCGCCCACGTGGCGCCGCCGCGCCAGCCTGCGAAGCATTTTCCGGTAGGGCCGCGTCTCTGGCGACAGCTCCCACGCCCGAAGAGCCAGGAGGGAAAGCCGTGCCTCGTTGGAAAGCTCTTTGGCAGCCGCTCGCGTGGCCCCACAGCCCGTGGGGCTGCGGGTTTCCGGCGGCCGTCAGCCTCGGCGCCACCGGCGACCACGTGGCGCTGCCGCGCCAGCCTGCGAAGCATTTTCCGGTAGGGCCGCGTCTCTGGCGACAGCTCCCACGCCCGAAGAGCCAGGAGGGAAAGCCGTGCCTCGTTGGAAAGCTCTTTGGCAGCCGCTCGCGTGGCCCCACAGCCCGTGGGGCTGCGGGCTTTTCGGCGGCCGTCAGCCTCGGCGACACCAGTGCCCACCTGGCGCCGCCGCGCCAGCCTGCGAAGCATTTTCCGGTAGGGCCGCGTCTCTGGCGACAGCTCCCACGCCCGAAGAGCCAGGAGGGAAAGCCGTGCCTCGTTGGAAAGCTCTTTGGCAGCCGCTCGCGTGGCCCCACAGCCCGTGGGGCTGCGGGCTTTCCGTCGGCCGTCAGCCTCGGCGACACCTGCGCCCACGTGGCGCCGCCGCGCCAGCCTGCGAAGCATTTTCCGGTAGGGCCGCGTCTCTGGCGACAGCTCCCACGCCCGAAGAGCCAGGAGGGAAAGCCGTGCCTCCTCGGAAAGCTCTTTGGCAGCCGCTCGCGTGGCCCCACAGCCCGTGGGGCTGCGGGCTTTCCGGCGGCCGTCAGCCTCGGCGACACCTGCGCCCACGTGGCGCCGCCGCGCCAGCCTGCGAAGCATTTTCCGGTAGGGCCGCGGCTCTGGCGACAGCTCCCACGCCCGAAGAGCCAGGAGGGAAAGCCGTGCCTCGTTGGAAAGCTCTTTGGCAGCCGCTCGCGTGGCCCCACAGCCCGTGGGGCTGCGGGCTTTCCGGCGGCCGTCAGCCTCGGCGCCACCGGCGACCACGTGGCGCCGCCGCGCCAGCCTGCGAAGCATTTTCCGGTAGGGCCGCGTCTCTGGCGACAGCTCCCACGCCCGAAGAGCCAGGAGGGAAAGCCGTGCCTCGTTGGAAAGCTCTTTGGCAGCCGCTCGCGTGGCCCCACAGCCCATGGGGCTGCGGGCTTTTCGGCGGCCGTCAGCCTCGGCGACACCAGTGCCCACCTGGCGCCGCCGCGCCAGCCTGCGAAGCATTTTCCGGTAGGGCCGCGTCTCTGGCGACAGCTCCCACGCCCGAAGAGCCAGGAGGGAAAGCCGTGCCTCGTTGGAAAGCTCTTTGGCAGCTGCTCGAGTGGCCCCACAGCCCGTGGGGCTGCGGGCTTTCCGGTGGCCATCAGCCTCGGCGACACCTGCGACCACATGGCGCCGCCGCGCCAGCCTGCGAAGCATTTTCCGGTAGGGCCGCGGCTCTGGCCACAGCTCCCACGTCCGAAGAGCCAGGAGGGAAAGCCGTGCCTCGTTGGAAAGCTCTTTGGCAGCCGCTCGCGTGGCCCCACAGCCCGTGGGGCTGCGGGCTTTCCGGCGGCCGTCAGCCTCGGCGACACCTGCGACCACGTGGCGCCGCGGCGCCAGCCTGCGAAGCATTTTCCGGTAGGGCCGCGGCTCTGGTGACAGCTCCCACGCCCGAAGAGCCAGGAGGGAAAGCCGTGCCTCGTTGGAAACCTCTTTGGCAGCCGCTCGCGTGGCCCCACAGCCCGTGGGGCTGCGGGCTTTCCGGCGGCCGTCAGCCTCGGCGACACCTGCGACCACGTGGCGCCGCGGCGCCAGCCTGCGAAGCATTTTCCGGTAGGGCCGCGGCTCTGGTGACAGCTCCCCCACCCGAAGAGCCAGGAGGGAAAGCCGTGCCTCGTTGGAAACCTCTTTGGCAGCCGCTCGCGTGGCCCCACAGCCCGTGGGGCTGCGGGCTTTCCGTCGGCCGTCAGCCTCGGCGACACCGGCGCCCACGTGGCGCCGCCGCGCCAGCCTGCGAAGCATTTTCCGGTAGGGCCGCGTCTCTGGCGACAGCTCCCACGCCCGAAGAGCCAGGAGGGAAAGCCGTGCCTCGTTGGAAAGCTCTTTGGCAGCCGCTCGCGTGGCCCCACAGCCCGTGGGGCTGCGGGCTTTCCGTCGGCCGTCAGCCTCGGCGACACCTGCGCCCACGTGGTGCCGCCGCGCCAGCCTGCGAAGCATTTTCCGGTAGGGCCGCGTCTCTGGCGACAGCTCCCACGCCCGAAGAGCCAGGAGGGAAAGCCGTGCCTCGTTGGAAAGCTCTTTGGCAGCCGCTCGCGAGGCCCCACAGCCCGTGGGGCTGCGGGCTTTCCGGCGGCCGTCAGCCTCGGCGCCACCGGCGACCACGTGGCGCCGCCGCGCCAGCCTGCGAAGCATTTTCCGGTAGGGCCGTGGCTCTGGCGACAGCTCCCACGCCCGAAGAGCCAGGAGGGAAAGCCGTGCCTCGTTGGAAACCTCTTTGGCAGCTGCTCACGTGGCCCCACAGCCTGTGGGGCTGCGGGCTTTCCGGTGGCCGTCAGCCTCGGCGACACCGGCGCCCACGTGGTGCCGCCACGCCAGCCTGCAAAGCATTTTCCGGTAGGGCCGCGGCTCTGGCGACAGCTCCCCCACCCGAAGAGCCAGGAGGGAAAGCCGTGCCTCGTTGGAAAGCTCTTTGGCAGCCGCTCGCGTGGCCCCACAGCCCGTGGGGCTGCGGGCTTTCCGGCGGCCGTCAGGCTCGGCGACACCAGTGCCCACGTGGCGCCGCCGCGCCAGCCTGCGAAGCATTTTCCGGTAGGGCCGCGTCTCTGGCGACAGCTCCCACGCCCGAAGAGCCAGGAGGGAAAGCCGTGCCTCATTGGAAAGCTCTTTGGCAGCCGCTCGCGTGGCCCCACAGCCCGTGAGGCTGCGGGCTTTCCGGCGGCCGTCAGCCTCGGCGACACCGGCGACCACGTGGCGCCGCCGCGCCAGCCTGCGAAGCATTTTCCTGTAGGGCCGTGGCTCTGGCGACAGCTCCCACGTCCGAAGAGCCAGGAGGGAAAGCCGTGCCTCGTTGGAAAGCTCTTTGGCAGCCGCTCGCGTGGCCCCACAGCCCGTGGGGCTGCGGGCTTTCCGGCGGCCGTCAGCCTCGGCGACACCTGCGACCACGTGGCGCCGCGGCGCCAGCCTGCGAAGCATTTTCCGGTAGGGCCGCGGCTCTGGTGACAGCTCCCACGCCCGAAGAGCCAGGAGGGAAAGCCGTGCCTCGTTGGAAACCTCTTTGGCAGCCGCTCGCGTGGCCCCACAGCCCGTGGGGCTGCGGGCTTTCCGGCGGCCGTCAGCCTCGGCGACACCTGCGACCACGTGGCGCCGCGGCGCCAGCCTGCGAAGCATTTTCCGGTAGGGCCGCGGCTCTGGTGACAGCTCCCCCACCCGAAGAGCCAGGAGGGAAAGCCGTGCCTCGTTGGAAACCTCTTTGGCAGCCGCTCGCGTGGCCCCACAGCCCGTGGGGCTGCGGGCTTTCCGTCGGCCGTCAGCCTCGGCGACACCGGCGCCCACGTGGCGCCGCCGCGCCAGCCTGCGAAGCATTTTCCGGTAGGGCCGCGTCTCTGGCGACAGCTCCCACGCCCGAAGAGCCAGGAGGGAAAGCCGTGCCTCGTTGGAAAGCTCTTTGGCAGCCGCTCGCGTGGCCCCACAGCCCGTGGGGCTGCGGGCTTTCCGTCGGCCGTCAGCCTCGGCGACACCTGCGCCCACGTGGTGCCGCCGCGCCAGCCTGCGAAGCATTTTCCGGTAGGGCCGCGTCTCTGGCGACAGCTCCCACGCCCGAAGAGCCAGGAGGGAAAGCCGTGCCTCGTTGGAAAGCTCTTTGGCAGCCGCTCGCGAGGCCCCACAGCCCGTGGGGCTGCGGGCTTTCCGGCGGCCGTCAGCCTCGGCGCCACCGGCGACCACGTGGCGCCGCCGCGCCAGCCTGCGAAGCATTTTCCGGTAGGGCCGTGGCTCTGGCGACAGCTCCCACGCCCGAAGAGCCAGGAGGGAAAGCCGTGCCTCGTTGGAAACCTCTTTGGCAGCTGCTCACGTGGCCCCACAGCCTGTGGGGCTGCGGGCTTTCCGGTGGCCGTCAGCCTCGGCGACACCGGCGCCCACGTGGTGCCGCCACGCCAGCCTGCGAAGCATTTTCCGGTAGGGCCGC
This sequence comes from Rissa tridactyla, assembly GCF_028500815.1. Taxonomy (NCBI): domain Eukaryota; kingdom Metazoa; phylum Chordata; class Aves; order Charadriiformes; family Laridae; genus Rissa; species Rissa tridactyla. The sequence goes on from NW_026529589.1 coordinate 67,621, forward strand.
GGCTCTGGCGACAGCTCCCCCACCCGAAGAGCCAGGAGGGAAAGCCGTGCCTCGTTGGAAAGCTCTTTGGCAGCCGCTCGCGTGGCCCCACAGCCCGTGGGGCTGCGGGCTTTCCGGCGGGCGTCAGCCTCGGCGCCACCGGTGCCCACGTGGCGCCGCCGCGCCAGCCTGCGAAGCATTTTCCGGTAGGGCCGCGTCTCTGGCGACAGCTCCCACGCCCGAAGAGCCAGGAGGGAAAGCCGTGCCTCGTTGGAAACCTCTTTGGCAGCCGCTCGCGTGGCCCCACAGCCCGTGGGGCTGCGGGCTTTCCGGCGGCCGTCAGGCTCGGCGACACCAGTGCCCACGTGGCGCCGCCGCGCCAGCCTGCGAAGCATTTTCCGGTAGGGCCGCGTCTCTGGCGACAGCTCCCACGCCCGAAGAGCCAGGAGGGAAAGCCGTGCCTCATTGGAAAGCTCTTTGGCAGCCGCTCGCGTGGCCCCACAGCCCGTGAGGCTGCGGGCTTTCCGGCGGCCGTCAGCCTCGGCGACACCGGCGACCACGTGGCGCCGCCGCGCCAGCCTGCGAAGCATTTTCCTGTAGGGCCGTGGCTCTGGCGACAGCTCCCACGCCCGAAGAGCCAGGAGGGAAAGCCGTGCCTCGTTGGAAACCTCTTTGGCAGCTGCTCACGTGGCCCCACAGCCCGTGGGGCTGCGGGCTTTCCGGCGGGCGTCAGCCTCGGCGCCACTGGCGCCCACGTGGCGCCGCCGCGCCAGCCTGCGAAGCATTTTCCGGTAGGGCCGCGTCTCTGGCGACAGCTCCCACGCCCGAAGAGCCAGGAGGGAAAGCCGTGCCTCGTTGGAAAGCTCTTTGGCAGCCGCTCGCGTGGCCCCACAGCCCGTGGGGCTGCGGGCTTTCCGGCGGCCGTCAGCCTCGGCGCCACCGGCGACCACGTGGTGCCGCCGCGCCAGCCTGCGAAGCATTTTCCGGTAGGGCCGCGTCTCTGGCGACAGCTCCCACGCCCGAAGAGCCAGGAGGGAAAGCCGTGCCTCGTTGGAAAGCTCTTTGGCAGCCCCTCGCGTGGCCCCACAGCCCGTGGGGCTGCGGGCTTTCCGGCGGCCGTCAGCCTCGGCGCCACCTGCACACACATGGCGCCGCCACGCCAGCCTGCGAAGCATTTTCCGGTAGGGCCGCGGCTCTGGCGACAGCTCCCACGCCCGAAGAGCCAGGAGGGAAAGCCGTGCCTCGTTGGAAAGCTCTTTGGCAGCCGCTCGCGTGGCCCCACAGCCCGTGGGGCTGCGGGCTTTCCGGCGGCCGTCAGCCTCGGCGACACCGGCGACCACGTGGCGCCGCCGCGCCAGCCTGCGAAGCATTTTCCGGTAGGGCCGCGGCTCTGGCGACAGCTCCCACGCCCGAAGAGCCAGGAGGGAAAGCCGTGCCTCGTTGGAAAGCTCTTTGGCAGCCGCTCGCGTGGCCCCAGAGCCCGTGGGGCTGCGGGCTTTTCGGCGGCCGTCAGCCTCGGCAACACCAGTGCCCACGTGGCGCCGCCGCGCCAGCCTGCGAAGCATTTTCCGGTAGGGCCGCGTCTCTGGCGACAGCTCCCACGCCCGAAGAGCCAGGAGGGAAAGCCGTGCCTCGTTGGAAATCTCTTTGGCAGCTGCTCGAGTGGCCCCACAGCCCGTGGGGCTGCGGGCTTTCTGGCGGCCATCAGCCTCGGCGACACCTGCGACCACGTGGCGCCGCGGCGCCAGCCTGCGAAGCATTTTCCGGTAGGGCCGCGGCTCTGGCCACAGCTCCCACGCCCGAAGAGCCAGGAGGGAAAGCCGTGCCTCATTGGAAAGCTCTTTGGCAGCCGCTCGCGTGGCCCCACAGCCCGTGGGGCTGCGGACTTTCCGGCGGCCGTCAGCCTCGGCGACACCTGCGCCCACGTGGCGCCGCCGCGCCAGCCTGCGAAGCATTTTCCGGTAGGGCCGCGTCTCTGGCGACAGCTCCCACGCCCAAAGAGCCAGGAGGGAAAGCCGTGCCTCGTTGGAAAGCTCTTTGGCAGCCGCTCGCGTGGCCCCACAGCCCGTGGGGCTGCGGGCCTTCCGGCAGCCGTCAGCCTCGGCGCCACCGGCGCCCACGTGTCGCCGCCGCGCCAGCCTGCGAAGCATTTTCCGGTAGGGCCGCGGCTCTGGCGACAGCTCCCACGCCCGAAGAGCCAGGAGGGAAAGCCGTGCCTCGTTGGAAAGCTCTTTGGCAGCCGCTCGCGTGGCCCCACAGCCCGTGGGGCTGCGGGCTTTCCGGCGGCCGTCAGCCTCGGCGACACCAGTGCCCACGTGGCGCCGCCACGCCAGCCTGCGAAGCATTTTCCGGTAGGGCCGCGGCTGTGGCGACAGCTCCCACGCCCGAAGAGCCAGGAGGGAAAGCCGTGCCTCGTTGGAAAGCTCTTTGGCAGCCGCTCGCGTGGCCCCACAGCCCGTGGGGCTGCGGGCTTTCCGGCGGCCGTCAGGCTCGGCGACACCTGCGACCACGTGGCGCCGCCGCGCCAGCCTGCGAAGCATTTTCCGGTAGGGCCGCGTCTCTGGCGACAGCTCCCACGCCCGAAGAGCCAGGAGGGAAAGCCGTGCCTCCTTGGAAAGCTCTTTGGCAGCCGCTCGCGTGGCCCCACAGCCCGTGGGGCTGCGGGCTTTCCGTCGGCCGTCAGCCTCGGCGACACCTGCGCCCACGTGGCGCCGCCGCGCCAGCCTGCGAAGCATTTTCCGGTAGGGCCGCGTCTCTGGCGACAGCTCCCACGCCCGAAGAGCCAGGAGGGAAAGCCGTGCCTCGTTGGAAAGCTCTTTGGCAGCCGCTCGCGTGGCCCCACAGCCCGTGGGGCTGCGGGCTTTCCGGCGGGCGTTAGCCTCGGCGACACCAGTGCCCACGTGGCGCCGCCACGCCAGCCTGCGAAGCATTTTCCGGTAGGGCCGCGGCTCTGGCGACAGCTCCCACGCCCGAAGAGCCAGGAGGGAAAGCCGTGCCTCGTTGGAAAGCTCTTTGGCAGCCGCTCGCGTGGCCCCACAGCCCGTGGGGCTGCGGGCTTTCCGGCGGCCGTCAGCCTCGGCGACACCTGCGCCCACGTGGCGCCGCCGCGCCAGCCTGCGAAGCATTTTCCGGTAGGGCCGCGGCTCTGGCGACAGCTCCCACGCCCGAAGAGCCAGGAGGGAAAGCCGTGCCTCGTTGGAAAGCTCTTTGGCAGCCGCTCGCGTGGCCCCAGAGCCCGTGGGGCTGCGGGCCTTCCGGTAGCCGTCAGCCTCGGCGCCACCGGCGCCAGCGTGGCGCCGCCGCGCCAGCCTGCGAAGCATTTTCCGGTAGGGCCGCGTCTCTGGCGACAGCTCCCACGCCCGAAGAGCCAGGAGGGAAAGCCGTGCCTCGTTGGAAAGCTCTTTGGCAGCCGCTCGCGTGGCCCCACAGCCCGTGGGGCTGCGGGCTTTCCGGCGGCCGTCAGCCTCGGCGACACCAGTGCCCACGTGGCGCCGCCGCGCCAGCCTGCGAAGCATTTTCCGGTAGGGCCGCGGCTGTGGCGACAGCTCCCACGCCCGAAGAGCCAGGAGGGAAAGCCGTGCCTCGTTGGAAAGCTCTTTGGCAGCCGCTCGCGTGGCCCCACAGCCCGTGGGGCTGCGGGCTTTCCGGCGGCCGTCAGCCTCGGCGACACCGGCGCCCACGTGGCGCCGCCGCGCCAGCCTGCGAAGCATTTTCCGGTAGGGCCGCGGCTCTGGCGACAGCTCCCACGCCCGAAGAGCCAGGAGGGAAAGCCGTGCCTCCTTGGAAAGCTCTTTGGCAGCCGCTCGCATGGCCCCATAGCCCGTGGGGCTGCGGGCTTTCCGGCGGCCGTCAGCCTCGGCGACACCAGGGCACACGTGGCGCCGCCGCGCCAGCCTGCGAAGCATTTTCTGGTAGGGCCGCGGCTCTGGCGACAGCTCCCACGCCCGAAGAGCCAGGAGGGAAAGCCGTGCCTCGTTGGAAAGCTCTTTGGCAGCCGCTCGCGTGGTCCTACAGCCCGTGGGGCTGCGGGCTTTCCGGCGGCCGTCAGCCTCGGCGACACCGGCGCCCACGTGGCGCCGCCGCGCCAGCCTGCGAAGCATTTTCCGGTAGGGCCGCGGCTCTGGCGACAGCTCCCACGCCCGAAGAGCCAGGAGGGAAAGCCGTGCCTCGATGGAAAGCTCTTTGGCAGCCGCTCGCGTGGCCCCACAGCCCGTGGGGCTGCGGGCTTTCCGGCGGCCGTCAGCCTCGGCGACACCTGCGACCACGTGGCGCCGCCGCGCCAGCCTGCGAAGCATTTTCCGGTAGGGCCGCGTCTCTGGTGACAGCTCCCACGCCCGAAGAGCCAGGAGGGAAAGCCGTGCCTCGTTGGAAAGCTCTTTGGCAGCCGCTCGCGTGGCCCCACAGCCCGTGGGGCTGCCAGCTTTCCGGCGGCCGTCAGCCTCGGCGACACCAGGGCACACGTGGCGCTGCCGTGCCAGCCTGCGAAGCATTTTCCGGTAGGACCGCGGCTCTGGCGACAGCTCCCACGCCCGAAGAGCCAGGAGGGAAAGCCGTGCCTCGTTGGAAAGCTCTTTGGCAGCCGCTCGCGTGGTCCTACAGCCCGTGGGGCTGCGGGCTTTCCGGCGGCCGTCAGCCTGGGCGACACCGGCGCCCACGTGGCGCCGCCGCGCCAGCCTGCGAAGCATTTTCCGGTAGGGCCGCGGCTGTGGCGACAGCTCCCACGCCCGAAGAGCCAGGAGGGAAAGCCGTGCCTCGTTGGAAAGCTCTTTGGCAGCCGCTCGCGTGGCCCCACAGCCCGTGGGGCTGCGGGCTTTCCGGTGGCCGTCAGCCTCGGCGACACCGGCGCCTACGTGGCGCCGCCGCGCCAGCCTGCGAAGCATTTTCCGGTAGGGCCGCGTCTCTGGCGACAGCTCCCACGCCCGAAGAGCCAGGAGGGAAAGCCATGCCTCGTTGGAAAGCTCTTTGGCAGCCGCTCGCGTGGCCCCACAGCCCGTGGGGCTGCGGGCTTTCCGGCGGCCGTCAGCCTCGGCGACACCTGCGACCACGTGGCGCCGCGGCGCCAGCCTGCGAAGCATTTTCCGGTAGGGCCGCGGCTCTGGCGACAGCTCCCCCACCCGAAGAGCCAGGAGGGAAAGCCGTGCCTCGTTGGAAAGCTCTTTGGCAGCCGCTCGCGTGGCCCCACAGCCCGTGGGGCTGCGGGCTTTCCGGCGGCCGTCAGCCTCGGCGACACCGGCGCCCACGTGTCGCCGCCGCGCCAGCCTGCGAAGCATTTTCCGGTAGGGCCGCGTCTCTGGCGACAGCTCCCACGCCCGAAGAGCCAGGAGGGAAAGCCGTGCCTCGTTGGAAAGCTCTTTGGCAGCCGCTCGCGTGGCCCCACAGCCCGTGGGGCTGCGGGCTTTCCGGCGGCCGTCAGCCTCGGCGACACCGGCGACCACGTGGTGCCGCCGCGCCAGCCTGCGAAGCATTTTCCGGTAGGGCCGCGTCTCTGGCGACAGCTCCCACGCCCGAAGAGCCAGGAGGGAAAGCCGTGCCTCGTTGGAAAGCTCTTTGGCAGCCGCTCGCGTGGCCCCACAGCCCGTGGGGCTGCGGGCTTTCCGGCGGCCGTCAGCCTCGGCGCCACCGGCGCCCACGTGGCGCCGCCGCGCCAGCCTGCGAAGCATTTTCCGGTAGGGCCGCGGCTCTGGCGACAGCTCCCACGCCCGAAGAGCCAGGAGGAAAAGCCATGCCTCGTTGGAAAGCTCTTTGGCAGCCGCTCGCGTGGCCCCACAGCCCGTGGGGCTGCGGGCTTTCCGGCGGCCGTCAGCCTCGGCGACACCTGCGCACACGTGGCGCCGCCACGCCAGCCTGCGAAGCATTTTCCGGTAGGGCCGCGGCTGTGGCGACAGCTCCCACGCCCGAAGAGCCAGGAGGGAAAGCCGTGCCTCGTTGGAAAGCTCTTTGGCAGCCGCTCGCGTGGCCCCACAGCCCGTGGGGCTGCGGGCTTTCCGGCGGCCGTCAGCCTCGGCGACACCGGCGACCACGTGGCGCCGCCGCGCCAGCCTGCGAAGCATTTTCCGGTAGGGCCGCGGCTCTGGCGACAGCTCCCACGCCCGAAGAGCCAGGAGGGAAAGCCGTGCCTCGTTGGAAAGCTCTTTGGCAGCCGCTCGCGTGGCCCCAGAGCCCGTGGGGCTGCGGGCCTTCCGGTAGCCGTCAGCCTCGGCGCCACCGGCGCCAGCGTGGCGCCGCCGCGCCAGCCTGCGAAGCATTTTCCGGTAGGGCCGCGTCTCTGGCGACAGCTCCCACGCCCGAAGAGCCAGGAGGGAAAGCCGTGCCTCGTTGGAAAGCTCTTTGGCAGCCGCTCGCGTGGCCCCACAGCCCGTGGGGCTGCGGGCTTTCCGGCGGCCGTCAGCCTCGGCGACACCAGTGCCCACGTGGCGCCGCCGCGCCAGCCTGCGAAGCATTTTCCGGTAGGGCCGCGGCTGTGGCGACAGCTCCCACGCCCGAAGAGCCAGGAGGGAAAGCCGTGCCTCGTTGGAAAGCTCTTTGGCAGCCGCTCGCGTGGCCCCACAGCCCGTGGGGCTGCGGGCTTTCCGGCGGCCGTCAGCCTCGGCGACACCGGCGCCCACGTGGCGCCGCCGCGCCAGCCTGCGAAGCATTTTCCGGTAGGGCCGCGGCTCTGGCGACAGCTCCCACGCCCGAAGAGCCAGGAGGGAAAGCCGTGCCTCGTTGGAAAGCTCTTTGGCAGCCGCTCGCATGGCCCCATAGCCCGTGGGGCTGCGGGCTTTCCGGCGGCCGTCAGCCTCGGCGACACCAGGGCACACGTGGCGCCGCCGCGCCAGCCTGCGAAGCATTTTCTGGTAGGGCCGCGGCTCTGGCGACAGCTCCCACGCCCGAAGAGCCAGGAGGGAAAGCCGTGCCTCGTTGGAAAGCTCTTTGGCAGCCGCTCGCGTGGTCCTACAGCCCGTGGGGCTGCGGGCTTTCCGGCGGCCGTCAGCCTCGGCGACACCGGCCCCCACGTGGCGCCGCCGCGCCAGCCTGCGAAGCATTTTCCGGTAGGGCCGCGGCTCTGGCGACAGCTCCCACGCCCGAAGAGCCAGGAGGGAAAGCCGTGCCTCGTTGGAAAGCTCTTTGGCAGCCGCTCGCGTGGCCCCACAGCCCGTGGGGCTGCGGGCTTTCCGGCGGCCGTCAGCCTCGGCGACACCTGCGACCACGTGGCGCCGCCGCGCCAGCCTGCGAAGCATTTTCCGGTAGGGCCGCGTCTCTGGTGACAGCTCCCATGCCCGAAGAGCCAGGAGGGAAAGCCGTGCCTCGTTGGAAAGCTCTTTGGCAGCCGCTCGCGTGGCCCCACAGCCCGTGGGGCTGCCAGCTTTCCGGCGGCCGTCAGCCTCGGCGACACCAGGGCACACGTGGCGCTGCCGTGCCAGCCTGCGAAGCATTTTCCGGTAGGACCGCGGCTCTGGCGACAGCTCCCACGCCCGAAGAGCCAGGAGGGAAAGCCGTGCCTCGTTGGAAAGCTCTTTGGCAGCCGCTCGCGTGGTCCTACAGCCCGTGGGGCTGCGGGCTTTCCGGCGGCCGTCAGCCTGGGCGACACCGGCGCCCACGTGGCGCCGCCGCGCCAGCCTGCGAAGCATTTTCCGGTAGGGCCGCGGCTGTGGCGACAGCTCCCACGCCCGAAGAGCCAGGAGGGAAAGCCGTGCCTCGTTGGAAAGCTCTTTGGCAGCCGCTCGCGTGGCCCCACAGCCCGTGGGGCTGAGGGCTTTCCGGTGGCCGTCAGCCTCGGCGACACCGGCGCCTACGTGGCGCCGCCGCGCCAGCCTGCGAAGCATTTTCCGGTAGGGCCGCGTCTCTGGCGACAGCTCCCACGCCCGAAGAGCCAGGAGGGAAAGCCATGCCTCGTTGGAAAGCTCTTTGGCAGCCGCTCGCGTGGCCCCACAGCCCGTGGGACTGCGGGCTTTCCGGCGGCCGTCAGCCTCGGCGACACCTGCGACCACGTGGCGCCGCGGCGCCAGCCTGCGAAGCATTTTCCGGTAGGGCCGCGTCTCTGGCGACAGCTCCCCCACCCGAAGAGCCAGGAGGGAAAGCCGTGCCTCGTTGGAAAGCTCTTTGGCAGCCGCTCGCGTGGCCCCACAGCCCGTGGGGCTGCGGGCTTTCCGGCGGCCGTCAGCCTCGGCGACACCGGCGCCCACGTGTCGCCGCCGCGCCAGCCTGCGAAGCATTTTCCGGTAGGGCCGCGTCTCTGGCGACAGCTCCCCCACCCGAAGAGCCAGGAGGGAAAGCCGTGCCTCGTTGGAAAGCTCTTTGGCAGCCGCTCGCGTGGCCCCACAGCCCGTGGGGCTGCGGGCTTTCCGGCGGCCGTCAGCCTCGGCGACACCGGCGACCACGTGGTGCCGCCGCGCCAGCCTGCGAAGCATTTTCCGGTAGGGCCGCGTCTCTGGCGACAGCTCCCACGCCCGAAGAGCCAGGAGGGAAAGCCGTGCCTCGTTGGAAAGCTCTTTGGCAGCCGCTCGCGTGGCCCCACAGCCCGTGGGGCTGCGGGCTTTCCGGCGGCCGTCAGCCTCGGCGCCACCGGCGCCCACGTGGCGCCGCCGCGCCAGCCTGCGAAGCATTTTCCGGTAGGGCCGCGGCTCTGGCGACAGCTCCCACGCCCGAAGAGCCAGGAGGAAAAGCCATGCCTCGTTGGAAAGCTCTTTGGCAGCCGCTCGCGTGGCCCCACAGCCCGTGGGGCTGCGGGCTTTCCGGCGGCCGTCAGCCTCGGCGACACCTGCGCACACGTGGCGCCGCCACGCCAGCCTGCGAAGCATTTTCCGGTAGGGCCGCGGCTCTGGCGACAGCTCCCACGCCCGAAGAGCCAGGAGGGAAAGCCGTGCCTCGTTGGAAAGCTCTTTGGCAGCCGCTCGCGTGGCCCCACAGCCCGTGGGGCTGCGGGCTTTCCGGCGGCCGTCAGCCTCGGCGACACCGGCGACCACGTGGCGCCGCCGCGCCAGCCTGCGAAGCATTTTCCGGTAGGGCCGCGGCTCTGGCCACAGCTCCCACGCCCGAAGAGCCAGGAGGGAAAGCCGTGCCTCATTGGAAAGCTCTTTGGCAGCCGCTCGCGTGGCCCCACAGCCCGTGGGGCTGCGGGCTTTCCGGCGGCCGTCAGCCTCGGCGACACCTGCGCCCACGTGGCGCCGCCGCGCCAGCCTGCGAAGCATTTTCCGGTAGGGCCGCGGCTGTGGCGAGAGCTCCCACGCCCAAAGAGCCAGGAGGGAAAGCCGTGCCTCGTTGGAAAGCTCTTTGGCAGCCGCTCGCGTGGCCCCACAGCCCGTGGGGCTGCGGGCCTTCCGGCAGCCGTCAGCCTCGGCGCCACCGGCGCCCACGTGTCGCCGCCGCGCCAGCCTGCGAAGCATTTTCCGGTAGGGCCGCGTCTCTGGCGACAGCTCCCACGCCCGAAGAGCCAGGAGGGAAAGCCGTGCCTCGTTGGAAAGCTCTTTGGCAGCCGCTCGCGTGGCCCCACAGCCCGTGGGGCTGCGGGCTTTCCGTCGGCCGTCAGCCTCGGCGACACCAGTGCCCACGTGGCGCCGCCACGCCAGCCTGCGAAGCATTTTCCGGTAGGGCCGCGGCTGTGGCGACAGCTCCCACGCCCGAAGAGCCAGGAGGGAAAGCCGTGCCTCGTTGGAAAGCTCTTTGGCAGCCGCTCGCGTGGCCCCACAGCCCGTGGGGCTGCGGGCTTTCCGGCGGCCGTCAGCCTCGGCGACACCTGCGCCCACGTGGCGCCGCCGCGCCAGCCTGCGAAGCATTTTCCGGTAGGGCCGCGGCTCTGGCGACAGCTCCCACGCCCGAAGAGCCAGGAGGGAAAGCCGTGCCTCGTTGGAAAGCTCTTTGGCAGCCGCTCGCGTGGCCCCACAGCCCGTGGGGCTGCGGGCTTTCCGGCGGCCGTCAGCCTCGGCGACACCTGCGACCACGTGGCGCCGCGGCGCCAGCCTGCAAAGCATTTTCCGGTAGGGCCGCGGCTCTGGCGACAGCTCCCACGCCCGAAGAGCCAGGAGGGAAAGCCGTGCCTCGTTGGAAACCTCTTTGGCAGCCGCTCGCGTGGCCCCACAGCCCGTGGGGCTGCGGGCTTTCCGGCGGCCGTCAGCCTCGGCGCCACCGGCGACCACGTGGCGCCGCCGCGCCAGCCTGCGAAGCATTTTCCGGTAGGGCCGCGGCTCTGGCGACAGCTCCCACGCCCGAAGAGCCAGGAGGGAAAGCCGTGCCTCGTTGGAAAGCTCTTTGGCAGCCGCTCGCGTGGCCCCACAGCCCGTGGGGCTGCGGGCCTTCCGGCAGCCGTCAGCCTCGGCGCCACCGGCGCCAGCTTGGCGCCGCCGCGCCAGCCTGCGAACCATTTTCCGGTAGGGCCGCGGCTCTGGCGACAGCTCCCACGCCCGAAGAGCCAGGAGGGAAAGCCGTGCCTCGTTGGAAACCTCTTTGGCAGCCGCTCGCGTGGCCCCACAGCCCGTGGGGCTGCGGGCTTTCCGGCGGCCGTCAGGCTCGGCGACACCAGTGCCCACATGGCGCCGCCGCGCCAGCCTGCGAAGCATTTTCCGGTAGGGCCGCGTCTCTGGCGACAGCTCCCACGCCCGAAGAGCCAGGAGGGAAAGCCGTGCCTCATTGGAAAGCTCTTTGGCAGCCGCTCGCGTGGCCCCACAGCCCGTGAGGCTGCGGGCTTTCCGGCGGCCGTCAGCCTCGGCGACACCGGCGACCACGTGGCGCCGCCGCGCCAGCCTGCGAAGCATTTTCCTGTAGGGCCGTGGCTCTGGCGACAGCTCCCACGCCCGAAGAGCCAGGAGGGAAAGCCGTGCCTCGTTGGAAACCTCTTTGGCAGCTGCTCACGTGGCCCCACAGCCCGTGGGGCTGCGGGCTTTCCGGCGGGCGTCAGCCTCGGCGCCACTGGCGCCCACGTGGCGCCGCCGCGCCAGCCTGCGAAGCATTTTCCGGTAGGGCCGCGTCTCTGGCGACAGCTCCCACGCCCGAAGAGCCAGGAGGGACAGCCGTGCCTCGTTGGAAAGCTCTTTGGCAGCCGCTCGCGTGGCCCCACAGCCCGTGGGGCTGCGGGCTTTCCGGCGGCCGTCAGCCTCGGCGCCACCGGCGACCACGTGGTGCCGCCGCGCCAGCCTGCGAAGCATTTTCCGGTAGGGCCGCGTCTCTGGCGACAGCTCCCACGCCCGAAGAGCCAGGAGGGAAAGCCGTGCCTCGTTGGAAAGCTCTTTGGCAGCCCCTCGCGTGGCCCCACAGCCCGTGGGGCTGCGGGCTTTCCGGCGGCCGTCAGCCTCGGCGCCACCGGCGCCCACGTGGCGCCGCCGCGCCAGCCTGCGAAGCATTTTCCGGTAGGGCCGCGGCTCTGGCGACAGCTCCCACGCCCGAAGAGCCAGGAGGGAAAGCCGTGCCTCGTTGGAAAGCTCTTTGGCAGCCGCTCGCGTGGCCCCACAGCCCGTGGGGCTGCGGGCTTTCCGGCGGCCGTCAGGCTCGGCGACACCAGTGCCCACGTGGCGCCGCCGCGCCAGCCTGCGAAGCATTTTCCGGTAGGGCCGCGTCTCTGGCGACAGCTCCCACGCCCGAAGAGCCAGGAGGGAAAGCCGTGCCTCATTGGAAAGCTCTTTGGCAGCCGCTCGCGTGGCCCCACAGCCCGTGGGGCTGCGGGCTTTCCGGCGGCCGTCAGCCTCGGCGACACCGGCGACCACGTGGCGCCGCCGCGCCAGCCTGCGAAGCATTTTCCTGTAGGGCCGTGGCTCTGGCGACAGCTCCCACGCCCGAAGAGCCAGGAGGGAAAGCCGTGCCTCGTTGGAAACCTCTTTGGCAGCTGCTCGCGTGGCCCCACAGCCCGTGGGGCTGCGGGCTTTCCGGCGGGCGTCAGCCTCGGCGCCACCGGCGCCCACGTGGCGCCGCCGCGCCAGCCTGCGAAGCATTTTCCGGTAGGGCCGCGTCTCTGGCGACAGCTCCCACGCCCGAAGAGCCAGGAGGGAAAGCCGTGCCTCGTTGGAAAGCTCTTTGGCAGCCGCTCGCGTGGCCCCAGAGCCCGTGGGGCTGCGGGCCTTCCGGCAGCCGTCAGCCTCGGCGCCACCGGCGCCAGCGTGGCGCCGCCGCGCCAGCCTGCGAAGCATTTTCCGGTAGGGCCGTGGCTCTGGCGACAGCTCCCATGCCCGAAGAGCCAGGAGGGAAAGCCGTGCCTCGTTGGAAACCTCTTTGGCAGCCGCTCGCGTGGCCCCACAGCCCGTGGGGCTGCGGGCTTTCCGGCGGCCGTCAGGCTCGGCGACACCAGTGCCCACATGGCGCCGCCGCGCCAGCCTGCGAAGCATTTTCCGGTAGGGCCGCGTCTCTGGCGACAGCTCCCACGCCCGAAGAGCCAGGAGGGAAAGCCGTGCCTCATTGGAAAGCTCTTTGGCAGCCGCTCGCGTGGCCCCACAGCCCGTGAGGCTGCGGGCTTTCCGGCGGCCGTCAGCCTCGGCGACACCGGCGACCACGTGGCGCCGCCGCGCCAGCCTGCGAAGCATTTTCCTGTAGGGCCGTGGCTCTGGCGACAGCTCCCACGCCCGAAGAGCCAGGAGGGAAAGCCGTGCCTCGTTGGAAACCTCTTTGGCAGCTGCTCACGTGGCCCCACAGCCCGTGGGGCTGCGGGCTTTCCGGCGGGCGTCAGCCTCGGCGCCACTGGCGCCCACGTGGCGCCGCCGCGCCAGCCTGCGAAGCATTTTCCGGTAGGGCCGCGTCTCTGGCGACAGCTCCCACGCCCGAAGAGCCAGGAGGGACAGCCGTGCCTCGTTGGAAAGCTCTTTGGCAGCCGCTCGCGTGGCCCCACAGCCCGTGGGGCTGCGGGCTTTCCGGCGGCCGTCAGCCTCGGCGCCACCGGCGACCACGTGGTGCCGCCGCGCCAGCCTGCGAAGCATTTTCCGGTAGGGCCGCGTCTCTGGCGACAGCTCCCACGCCCGAAGAGCCAGGAGGGAAAGCCGTGCCTCGTTGGAAAGCTCTTTGGCAGCCCCTCGCGTGGCCCCACAGCCCGTGGGGCTGCGGGCTTTCCGGCGGCCGTCAGCCTCGGCGACACCGGCGACCACGTGGCGCCGCCGCGCCAGCCTGCGAAGCATTTTCCTGTAGGGCCGTGGCTCTGGCGACAGCTCCCACGCCCGAAGAGCCAGGAGGGAAAGCCGTGCCTCGTTGGAAACCTCTTTGGCAGCTGCTCGCGTGGCCCCACAGCCCGTGGGGCTGCGGGCTTTCCGGCGGGCGTCAGCCTCGGCGCCACTGGCGCCCACGTGGCGCCGCCGCGCCAGCCTGCGAAGCATTTTCCGGTAGGGCCGCGTCTCTGGCGACAGCTCCCACGCCCGAAGAGCCAGGAGGGACAGCCGTGCCTCGTTGGAAATCTCTTTGGCAGCTGCTCGAGTGGCCCCACAGCCCGTGGGGCTGCGGGCTTTCTGGCGGCCATCAGCCTCGGCGACACCTGCGACCACGTGGCGCCGCGGCGCCAGCCTGCGAAGCATTTTCCGGTAGGGCCGCGGCTCTGGCCACAGCTCCCACGCCCGAAGAGCCAGGAGGGAAAGCCGTGCCTCATTGGAAAGCTCTTTGGCAGCCGCTCGCGTGGCCCCACAGCCCGTGGGGCTGCGGGCTTTCCGGCGGCCGTCAGCCTCGGCGACACCTGCGCCCACGTGGCGCCGCCGCGCCAGCCTGGGAAGCATTTTCCGGTAGGGCCGCGGCTGTGGCGAGAGCTCCCACGCCCAAAGAGCCAGGAGGGAAAGCCGTGCCTCGTTGGAAAGCTCTTTGGCAGCCGCTCGCATGGCCCCACAGCCCGTGGGGCTGCGGGCCTTCCGGCAGCCGTCAGCCTCGGCGCCACCGGCGCCCACGTGTCGCCGCCGCGCCAGCCTGCGAAGCATTTTCCGGTAGGGCCGCGGCTCTGGCGACAGCTCCCACGCCCGAAGAGCCAGGAGGGAAAGCCGTGCCTCGTTGGAAAGCTCTTTGGCAGCCGCTCGCGTGGCCCCACAGCCCGTGGGGCTGCGGGCTTTCCGGCGGCCGTCAGCCTCGGCGACACCAGTTCCCACGTGGCCGCCGCCACGCCAGCCTGCGAAGCATTTTCCGGTAGGGCCGCGGCTGTGGCGACAGCTCCCACGCCCGAAGAGCCAGGAGGGAAAGCCGTGCCTCGTTGGAAACCTCTTTGGCAGCCGCTCGCGTTGGCCCCACAGCCCGTGGGGCTGCGGGCTTTCCGGCGGCCGTCAGGCTCGGCGACACCTGCGACCACGTGGCGCCGCCGCGCCAGCCTGCGAAGCATTTTCCGGTAGGGCCGCGTCTCTGGCGACAGCTCCCACGCCCGAAGAGCCAGGAGGGAAAGCCGTGCCTCCTTGGAAAGCTCTTTGGCAGCCGCTCGCGTGGCCCCACAGCCCGTGGGGCTGCGGGCTTTCCGTCGGCCGTCAGCCTCGGCGACACCTGCGCCCACGTGGCGCCGCCGCGCCAGCCTGCGAAGCATTTTCCGGGTAGGGCCGCGTCTCTGGCGACAGCTCCCACGCCCGAAGAGCCAGGAGGGAAAGCCGTGCCTCGTTGGAAAGCTCTTTGGCAGCCGCTCGCGTTGGCCCCACAGCCCGTGGGGCTGCGGGCTTTCCGGCGGGCGTCAGCCTCGGCGACACCAGTGCCCACGTGGCGCCGCCACGCCAGCCTGCGAAGCATTTTCCGGTAGGGCCGCGGCTGTGGCGACAGCTCCCACGCCCGAAGAGCCAGGAGGGAAAGCCGTGCCTCGTTGGAAAGCTCTTTGGCAGCCGCTCGCGTGGCCCCACAGCCCGTGGGGCTGCGGGCTTTCCGGCGGCCGTCAGCCTCGGCGACACCTGCGCCCACGTGGCGCCGCCGCGCCAGCCTGCGAAGCATTTTCCGGTAGGGCCGCGGCTCTGGCGACAGCTCCCACGCCCGAAGAGCCAGGAGGGAAAGCCGTGCCTCGTTGGAAACCTCTTTGGCAGCTGCTCGCGTGGCCCCACAGCCCGTGGGGCTGCGGGCTTTCCGGCGGGCGTCAGCCTCGGCGCCACCGGCGCCCACGTGGCGCCGCCGCGCCAGCCTGCGAAGCATTTTCCGGTAGGGCCGCGTCTCTGGCGACAGCTCCCACGCCCGAAGAGCCAGGAGGAAAGCCGTGCCTCGTTGGAAAGCTCTTTGGCAGCCGCTCGCGTGGCCCCAGAGCCCGTGGGGCTGCGGGCCTTCCGGCAGCCGTCAGCCTCGGCGCCACCGGCGCCAGCGTGGCGCCGCCGCGCCAGCCTGCGAAGCATTTTCCGGTAGGGCCGTGGCTCTGGCGACAGCTCCCATGCCCGAAGAGCCAGGAGGGAAAGCCGTGCCTCGTTGGAAACCTCTTTGGCAGCCGCTCGCGTGGCCCCACAGCCCGTGGGCTGCGGGCTTTCCGGCGGCCGTCAGGCTCGGCGACACCAGTGCCCACATGGCGCCGCCGCGCCAGCCTGCGAAGCATTTTCCGGTAGGGCCGCGTCTCTGGCGACAGCTCCCACGCCCGAAGAGCCAGGAGGGAAAGCCGTGCCTCATTGGAAAGCTCTTTGGCAGCCGCTCGCGTGGCCCCACAGCCCGTGAGGCTGCGGGCTTTCCGGCGGCCGTCAGCCTCGGCGACACCGGCGACCACGTGGCGCCGCCGCGCCAGCCTGCGAAGCATTTTCCTGTAGGGCCGTGGCTCTGGCGACAGCTCCCACGCCCGAAGAGCCAGGAGGGAAGCCGTGCCTCGTTGGAAACCTCTTTGGCAGCTGCTCACGTGGCCCCACAGCCCGTGGGGCTGCGGGCTTTCCGGCGGGCGTCAGCCTCGGCGCCACTGGCGCCCACGTGGCGCCGCCGCGCCAGCCTGCGAAGCATTTTCCGGTAGGGCCGCGTCTCTGGCGACAGCTCCCACGCCCGAAGAGCCAGGAGGGACAGCCGTGCCTCGTTGGAAAGCTCTTTGGCAGCCGCTCGCGTGGCCCCACAGCCCGTGGGGCTGCGGGCTTTCCGGCGGCCGTCAGCCTCGGCGCCACCGGCGACCACGTGGTGCCGCCGCGCCAGCCTGCGAAGCATTTTCCGGTAGGGCCGCGTCTCTGGCGACAGCTCCCACGCCCGAAGAGCCAGGAGGGAAAGCCGTGCCTCGTTGGAAAGCTCTTTGGCAGCCCCTCGCGTGGCCCCACAGCCCGTGGGGCTGCGGGCTTTCCGGCGGCCGTCAGCCTCGGCGACACCGGCGACCACGTGGCGCCGCCGCGCCAGCCTGCGAAGCATTTTCCTGTAGGGCCGTGGCTCTGGCGACAGCTCCCACGCCCGAAGAGCCAGGAGGGAAAGCCGTGCCTCGTTGGAAACCTCTTTGCAGCTGCTCGCGTGGCCCCACAGCCCGTGGGGCTGCGGGCTTTCCGGCGGGCGTCAGCCTCGGCGCCACTGGCGCCCACGTGGCGCCGCCGCGCCAGCCTGCGAAGCATTTTCCGGTAGGGCCGCGTCTCTGGCGACAGCTCCCACGCCCGAAGAGCAGGAGGGACAGCCGTGCCTCGTTGGAAAGCTCTTTGGCAGCCGCTCGCGTGGCCCCACAGCCCGTGGGGCTGCGGGCTTTCCGGCGGCCGTCAGCCTCGGCGACACCGGCGACCACGTGGTGCCGCCGCGCCAGCCTGCGAAGCATTTTCCGGTAGGGCCGCGTCTCTGGCGACAGCTCCCACGCCCGAAGAGCCAGGAGGGAAAGCCGTGCCTCGTTGGAAAGCTCTTTGGCAGCCCCTCGCGTGGCCCCACAGCCCGTGGGGCTGCGGGCTTTCCGGCGGCCGTCAGCCTCGGCGCCACCGGCGCCACGTGGCGCCGCCGCGCAGCCTGCGAAGCATTTTCCGGTAGGGGCCGCGGCTCTGGCGACAGCTCCCACGCCCGAAGAGCCAGGAGGGAAAGCCATGCCTCGTTGGAAAGCTCTTTGGCAGCCGCTCGCGTGGCCCCACAGCCCGTGGGGCTGCGGGCTTTCCGGCGGCCGTCAGCCTCGGTGACACCTGCGCACACGTGGCGCCGCCACGCCAGCCTGCGAAGCATTTTCCGGTAGGGCCGCGGCTCTGGCGACAGCTCCCACGCCCGAAGAGCCAGGAGGGAAAGCCGTGCCTCGTTGGAAAGCTCTTTGGCAGCCGCTCGCGTGGCCCCACAGCCCGTGGGGCTGCGGGCTTTCCGGCGGCCGTCAGCCTCGGCGACACCGGCGACCACGTGCGCCGCCGCGCCAGCCTGCGAAGCATTTTCCGGTAGGGCCGCGGCTCTGGCGACAGCTCCCACGCCCGAAGAGCCAGGAGGGAAAGCCGTGCCTCGTTGGAAAGCTCTTTGGCAGCCGCTCACGTGGCCCCAGAGCCCGTGGGGCTGCGGGCTTTTCGGCGGCCGTCAGCCTCAGCAACACCAGTGCCCACGTGGCGCCGCCGCGCCAGCCTGCGAAGCATTTTCCGGTAGGGCCGCGTCTCTGGCGACAGCTCCCACGCCCGAAGAGCCAGGAGGGAAAGCCGTGCCTCGTTGGAAATCTCTTTGGCAGCTGCTCGAGTGGCCCCACAGCCCGTGGGGCTGCGGGCTTTCTGGCGGCCATCAGCCTCGGCGACACCTGCGACCACGTGGCGCCGCGGCGCCAGCCTGCGAAGCATTTTCCGGTAGGGCCGCGGCTCTGGCCACAGCTCCCACGCCCGAAGAGCCAGGAGGAAAGCCGTGCCTCATTGGAAAGCTCTTTGGCAGCCGCTCGCGTGGCCCCACAGCCCGTGGGGCTGCGGGCTTTCCGGCGGCCGTCAGCCTCGGCGACACCTGCGCCCACGTGGCGCCGCCGCGCCAGCCTGGGAAGCATTTTCCGGTAGGGCCGCGGCTGTGGCGAGAGCTCCCACGCCAAAGAGCCAGGAGGAAAGCCGTGCCTCGTTGGAAAGCTCTTTGGCAGCCGCTCGCATGGCCCCACAGCCCGTGGGGCTGCGGGCCTTCCGGCAGCCGTCAGCCTCGGCGCCACCGGCGCCCACGTGTCGCCGCCGCGCCAGCCTGCGAAGCATTTTCCGGTAGGGCCGCGGCTCTGGCGACAGCTCCCACGCCCGAAGAGCCAGGAGGGAAAGCCGTGCCTCGTTGGAAAGCTCTTTGGCAGCCGCTCGCGTGGCCCCACAGCCCGTGGGGCTGCGGGCTTTCCGGCGGCCGTCAGCCTCGGCGACACCAGTTCCCACGTGGCGCCGCCACGCCAGCCTGCGAAGCATTTTCCGGTAGGGCCGCGGCTGTGGCGACAGCTCCCACGCCCGAAGAGCCAGGAGGGAAAGCCGTGCCTCGTTGGAAACCTCTTTGGCAGCCGCTCGCGTGGCCCCACAGCCCGTGGGGCTGCGGGCTTTCCGCGGCCGTCAGGCTCGGCGACACCTGCGACCACGTGGCGCCGCCGCGCCAGCCTGCGAAGCATTTCCGGTAGGGCCGCGTCTCTGGCGACAGCTCCCACGCCCGAAGAGCCAGGAGGGAAAGCCGTGCCTCCTTGGAAAGCTCTTTGGCAGCCGCTCGCGTGGCCCCACAGCCCGTGGGGCTGCGGGCTTTCCGTCGGCCGTCAGCCTCGGCGACACCTGCGCCCACGTGGCGCCGCCGCGCCAGCCTGCGAAGCATTTTCCGGTAGGGCCGCGTCTCTGGCGACAGCTCCCACGCCCGAAGA
Source organism: Rissa tridactyla (assembly GCF_028500815.1). Classification (NCBI taxonomy): domain Eukaryota; kingdom Metazoa; phylum Chordata; class Aves; order Charadriiformes; family Laridae; genus Rissa; species Rissa tridactyla. The sequence continues at coordinate 86,168 of NW_026529589.1, forward strand.
GCCAGGAGGGAAAGCCGTGCCTCGTTGGAAAGCTCTTTGGCAGCCGCTCGCGTGGCCCCACAGCCCGTGGGGCTGCGGGCTTTCCGGCGGGCGTCAGCCTCGGCGACACCAGTGCCCACGTGGCGCCGCCACGCCAGCCTGCGAAGCATTTTCCGGTAGGGCCGCGGCTGTGGCGACAGCTCCCACGCCCGAAGAGCCAGGAGGGAAAGCCGTGCCTCGTTGGAAAGCTCTTTGGCAGCCGCTCGCGTGGCCCCACAGCCCGTGGGGCTGCGGGCTTTCCGGCGGCCGTCAGCCTCGGCGACACCTGCGCCCACGTGGCGCCGCCGCGCCAGCCTGCGAAGCATTTTCCGGTAGGGCCGCGGCTCTGGCGACAGCTCCCACGCCCGAAGAGCCAGGAGGGAAAGCCGTGCCTCGTTGGAAAGCTCTTTGGCAGCCGCTCGCGTGGCCCCACAGCCCGTGGGGCTGCGGGCTTTCCGGCGGCCGTCAGCCTCGGCGACACCTGCGACCACGTGGCGCCGCGGCGCCAGCCTGCAAAGCATTTTCCGGTAGGGCCGCGGCTCTGGCGACAGCTCCCCACGCCCGAAGAGCCAGGACGGAAAGCCGTGCCTCGTTGGAAACCTCTTTGGCAGCCGCTCGCGTGGCCCCACAGCCCGTGGGGCTGCGGGCTTTCCGGCGGCCGTCAGCCTCGGCGCCACCGGCGACCACGTGGCGCCGCCGCGCCAGCCTGCGAAGCATTTTCCGGTAGGGCCGCGGCTCTGGCGACAGCTCCCACGCCCGAAGAGCCAGGAGGGAAAGCCGTGCCTCGTTGGAAAGCTCTTTGGCAGCCGCTCGCGTGGCCCCAGAGCCCGTGGGGCTGCGGGCCTTCCGGTAGCCGTCAGCCTCGGCACCACCGGCGCCAGCGTGGCGCCGCCGCGCCAGCCTGCGAAGCATTTTCCGGTAGGGCCGCGTCTCTGGCGACAGCTCCCACGCCCGAAGAGCCAGGAGGGAAAGCCGTGCCTCGTTGGAAAGCTCTTTGGCAGCCGCTCGCGTGGCCCCACAGCCCGTGGGCTGCGGGCTTTCCGGCGGCCGTCAGCCTCGGCGACACCAGTGCCCACGTGGCGCCGCCGCGCCAGCCTGCGAAGCATTTTCCGGTAGGGCCGCGGCTGTGGCGACAGCTCCCACGCCCGAAGAGCCAGGAGGGAAAGCCGTGCCTCGTTGGAAAGCTCTTTGGCAGCCGCTCGCGTGGCCCCACAGCCCGTGGGGCTGCGGGCTTTCCGGCGGCCGTCAGCCTCGGCGACACCGGCGCCCACGTGGCGCCGCCGCGCCAGCCTGCGAAGCATTTTCCGGTAGGGCCGCGGCTCTGGCGACAGCTCCCACGCCCGAAGAGCCAGGAGGGAAAGCCGTGCCTCGTTGGAAAGCTCTTTGGCAGCCGCTCGCATGGCCCCATAGCCCGTGGGGCTGCGGGATTTCCGGCGGCCGTCAGCCTCGGCGACACCAGGGCACACGTGGCGCCGCCGCGCCAGCCTGCGAAGCATTTTCTGGTAGGGCCGCGTCTCTGGTGACAGCTCCCACGCCCGAAGAGCCAGGAGGGAAAGCCGTGCCTCGTTGGAAAGCTCTTTGGCAGCCGCTCGCGTGGCCCCACAGCCCGTGGGGCTGCTGGCTTTCCGGCGGCCGTCAGCCTCGGCGACACCAGGGCACACGTGGCGCTGCCGTGCCAGCCTGCGAAGCATTTTCCGGTAGGGACCCGCGCTCTGGCGACAGCTCCCACGCCCGAAGAGCCAGGAGGGAAAGCCGTGCCTCGTTGGAAAGCTCTTTGGCAGCCGCTCGCGTGGCCCCACAGCCCGTGGGGCTGCGGGCTTTCCGGCGGCCGTCAGCCTCGGCGACACCGGCGCCCACGTGGCGCCGCCGCGCCAGCCTGCGAAGCATTTTCCAGTAGGGCCGCGTCTCTGGTGACAGCTCCCACGCCCGAAGAGCCAGGAGGGAAAGCCGTGCCTCGTTGGAAAGCTCTTTGGCAGCCGCTCGCGTGGCCCCAGAGCCCGTGGGGCTGCGGGCTTTCCGGCGGCCGTCAGCCTGGGCGCCACCGGCGCCCACGTGGCGCTGCCGCGCCAGCCTGCGAAGCATTTTCCGTAGGGCCGCGTCTCTGGCGACAGCTCCCACGCCCGAAGAGCCAGGAGGGAAAGCCGTGCCTCGTTGGAAAGCTCTTTGGCAGCCGCTCGCGTGGCCCCACAGCCCGTGGGGCTGCGGGCTTTCCGGCGGCCGTCAGCCTCGGCGCCACCGGCGACCACGTGGTGCCGCCGCGCCAGCCTGCGAAGCATTTTCCGGTAGGGCCGCGTCTCTGGCGACAGCTCCCACGCCCGAAGAGCCAGGAGGGAAAGCCGTGCCTCGTTGGAAAGCTCTTTGGCAGCCGCTCGCGTGGCCCCACAGCCCGTGGGGCTGCGGGCTTTCCGGCGGCCATCAGCCTCGGCGCCACCGGCGCCCACGTGGCGCCGCCGCGCCAGCCTGCGAAGCATTTTCCGGTAGGGCCGCGGCTCTGGCGACAGCTCCCACGCCCGAAGAGCCAGGAGGGAAAGCCGTGCCTCGTTGGAAAGCTCTTTGGCAGCCGCTCGCGTGGCCCCACAGCCCGTGGGGCTGCGGGCTTTCCGGCGGCCGTCAGCCTCGGCGACACCGGCGACCACGTGGCGCCGCCGCGCCAGCCTGCGAAGCATTTTCCGGTAGGGCCGCGTCTCTGGCGACAGCTCCCACGCCCGAAGAGCCAGGAGGGAAAGCCGTGCCTCGTTGGAAAGCTCTTTGGCAGCCGCTCGCGTGGCCCCAGAGCCCGTGGGGCTGCGGGCTTTTCGGCGGCCGTCAGCCTCGGCTAACACCAGTGCCCACGTGGCGCCGCCGCGCCAGCCTGCGAAGCATTTTCCGGTAGGGCCGCGTCTCTGGCGACAGCTCCCACGCCCGAAGAGCCAGGAGGGAAAGCCGTGCCTCGTTGGAAATCTCTTTGGCAGCTGCTCGAGTGGCCCCACAGCCCGTGGGGCTGCGGGCTTTCTGGCGGCCATCAGCCTCGGCGACACCTGTGACCACGTGGCGCCGCGGCGCCAGCCTGCGAAGCATTTTCCGGTAGGGCCGCGGCTCTGGCGACAGCTCCCACGCCCGGAAGAGCCAGGAGGGAAAGCCGTGCCTCATTGGAAAGCTCTTTGGCAGCCGCTCGCGTGGCCCCACAGCCCGTGGGGGCTGCGGGCTTTCCGGCGGCCGTCAGCCTCGGCGACACCTGCGCCCCACGTGGCGCCCGCCGCGCCAGCCTGCGAAGGCATTTTCCGGTAGGGGCCGCGGCTTGTGGCGAGAGCTCCCACGCCCCAAAGAGCCAGGAGGGAAAGCCGTGCCTCGTTGGAAAGCTCTTTGGCAGCCGCTCGCGTGGCCCCACAGCCCGTGGGGCTGCGGGCCTTCCGGCAGCCGTCAGCCTCGGCGCCACCGGCGCCCACGTGTCCGCCGCCGCGCCAGCCTGCGAAGCATTTTCCGGTAGGGCCGCGGCTCTGGTGACAGCTCCCACGCCCGAAGAGCCAGGAGGGAAAGCCGTGCCTCGTTGGAAAGCTCTTTGGCAGCCGCTCGCGTGGCCCCACAGCCCGTGGGGCTGCGGGCTTTCCGGCGGCCGTCAGCCTCGGCGGACACCAGTGCCCACGTTGGCGCCGCCACGCCAGCCTGCGAAGCATTTTCCGGTAGGGCCGCGGCTTGTGGTGACAGCTCCCACGCCCGAAGAGCCAGGAGGGAAAGCCGTGCCTCGTTGGAAAGCTCTTTGGCAGCCGCTCGCGTGGCCCCACAGCCCGTGGGGCTGCGGGCTTTCCGGCGGCCGTCAGCCTCGGCGACAACCTGCGCCCACGTGGCGCCGCCGCGCCAGCCTGCGAAGCATTTTCCGGTAGGGCCGCGGCTGTGGCGACAGCTCCCACGCCCGAAGAGCCAGGAGGCAAAGCCGTGCCTCGTTGGAAACCTCTTTGGCAGCCGCTCGCGTGGCCCCACAGCCCGTGGGGCTGCGGGCTTCCGGCGGCGCCGTCAGCCTCGGCGACACCGGCGCCCACGTGGCGCCGCCGCGCCAGCGCTGCGAAGCATTTTCCGGTAGGGCCGCGTCTCTGGCGACAGCTCCCACGCCCGAAGAGCCAGGAGGGAAAGCCGTGCCTCCTTGGAAAGCTCTTTTGGCAGCCGCTCGCGTGGCCCCACAGCCCGTGGGCTGCGGGCTTTCCGTCGGCCGTCAGCCTCGGCGACACCTGCGCCCACGTGGCGCCGCCGCGCCAGCTGCGAAGCATTTTCCGGTAGGGCCGCGTCTCTGGCGACAGCTCCCACGCCCGAAGAGCCAAGGAGGGAAAGCCGTGCCGCTCGTTGGAAAGCTCTTTGGCAGCCGCTCGCGTGGCCCACAGCCCGTGGGGCTGCGGGCTTTCCGGCGGGCGTCAGCCTCGGCGACACCAGTGCCCACGTGGCGCCGCCACGCCAGCCTGCGAAGCATTTTCCGGTAGGGGCCGCGGCTGTGGCGACATCTCCCACGCCCGAAGAGCCAGGAGGGAAAGCCGTGCCTCGTTGGAAAGCTCTTTGGCAGCCGCTCGCGTGGCCCCACAGCCCGTGGGGCTGCGGGCTTTCCGGCGGCCGTCAGCCTCGGCGGACACCTTGCGCCCACGTGGCGCCGCCGGCGCCAGCCTGCGAAGCATTTTCCGGTAGGGCCGCGGCTCTGGCGACAGCTCCCACGCCCGAAGAGCCAGGAGGGAAAAGCCGTGCCTCGTTTGGAAAGCTCTTTGGCAGCCGCTCGCGTGGCCCCACAGCCCGTGGGGCCTGCGGGCTTTCCGGCGGCCGTGAGCCTCGGCGACACCTGCGACCACGTGGCGCCGCGGCGCCAGCCTGCAAAGCATTTTCCGGTAGGGCCGCGGCTCTGGCGACAGCTCCCACGCCCGAAGAGCCAGGAGGGAAAGCCGTGCCTCGTTGGAAACCTCTTTGGCAGCCGCTCGCGTGGCCCCACAGCCCGTGGGGCTGCGGGCTTTCCGGCGGCCGTCAGCCTCGGCGCCACCGGCGACCACCGTGGCGCCGCCCGCGCCAGCCTGCGAAGCATTTTCCGGTAGGGCCGCGGCTCTGGCGACAGCTCCCACGCCCGAAGAGCCAGGAGGGAAAGCCGTGCCTCGTTGGAAAGCTCTTTGGCAGCCCGCTCGCGTGGCCCCACAGCCCGTGGGGCTGCGGGCCTTCCGGCCAGCCGTCAGCCTCGGCGCCACCGGCGCAGCGTGGCGCCGCCGCGCCAGCCTGCGAAGCATTTTCCGGTTAGGGCCGCGTCTCTGGCGACAGCTCCCACGCCCGAAGAGCCAGGAGGGAAAGCCGTGCCTCGTTGGAAAGCTCTTTGGCAGCCGCTCGCGTGGCCCACAGCCCGTGGGGCTGCGGGCTTTCCGGCGGAGGTCAGCCTCGGCAACACCGGCGCCCACGTGGCGCCGCCGCGCAGCCTGCGAAGCATTTTTCCGGTAGGGCCGCCCGGCTGTGGCGACAGCTCCCACGCCCGAAGAGCCAGGAGGGGAAAGCCGTGCCTCGTTGGAAAGCTCTTTGGCAGCCGCTCGCGTGGTCCTACAGCCCGTGGGGCTGCGGGCTTTCCGTCGGCCGTCAGCCTCGGCGACACCGGCGCCCACGTGGCGCCGCCGCGCCAGCCTGCGAAGCATTTTCCGGTAGGGCCGCGGCTCTGGCGACAGCTCCCACGCCCGAAGAGCCAGGAGGGAAAGGCCGTGGCCTCGTTGAAAGCTCTTTGGCAGCCGCTCGCGTGGCCCCACAGCCCGTGGGGCTGCGGGCTTTCCGGCGGCCGTCAGCCTCGGCGGACACCTGCGACCACGTGGCGCCGCCGCGCCAGCCTGCGAAGCATTTTCCGGTAGGGCCGCGGCTGTGGCGACAGCTCCCACGCCCCGAAGAGCCAGGAGGGAAAGCCGTGCCTCGTTGGAAAAGGCTCTTTGGCAGCCGCTCGCGTGGCCCACAGCCCGTGGGGCTGCCAGCTTTCCGGCGGCCGTCAGCCTCGGCGACACCAGGGCACACGTGGCGCTGCCGTGCCAGCCTGCGAAGCATTTTCCGGTAGGACCGCGGCTCTGGCGACAACTCCCACGCCCGAAGAGCCAGGAGGGAAAGCCGTGCCTCGTTGGAAAGCTCTTTGGCAGCCGCTCGCGTGGTCCTACAGCCCGTGGGGCTGCGGGCTTTCCGGCGGCCGTCAGCCTGGGCGACACCGGCGCCCACGTGGCGCCGCCGCGCCAGCCTGCGAAGCATTTTCCGGTAGGGCCGCGGCTGTGGCGACAGCTCCCACGCCCGAAGAGCCAGGAGGGAAAGCCGTGCCTCGTTGGAAAGCTCTTTGGCAGCCGCTCGCGTGGCCCCACAGCCCGTGGGGCTGAGGGCTTTCCGGTGGCCGTTAGCCTCGGCGACACCGGCGCCTACGTGGCGCCGCCGCGCCAGCCTGCGAAGCATTTTCCGGTAGGGCCGCGTCTCTGGCGACAGCTCCCACGCCCGAAGAGCCAGGAGGGAAAGCCCATGCCTCGTTGGAAAGCTCTTGGCAGCCGCTCGCGTGGCCCCACAGCCCGTGGGGCTGCGGGCTTTCCGGCGGCCGTCAGCCTCGGCGACACCTGCGACCACGTGGCGCCGCGGCGCCAGCCTGCGAAGCATTTTCGGTAGGGCCGCGGCTCTGGCGACAGCTCCCCCACCCGGAAGAGCCAGGAGTGAAAGCCGTGCCTCGTTGGAAACCTCTTTGGCAGCCGCTCGCGTGGCCCCACAGCCCGTGGGGCTGCGGGGCTTTCCGGCGGCCGTCAGCCTCGGCGACACCGGCGCGCACCGTGGCGCCGCGCGCCAGCCTGCGAAGCATTTTCCGGTAGGGCCGCGTCTCTGGTGACAGCTCCCACGCCCGAAGAGCCAGGAGGGGAAAGCCGTGCCTCGTTGGAAAGCTCTTTGGCAGCCGCTCGCGTGGCCCCAGAGCCCGTGGGGCTGCGGGCTTTCCGGCGGCCGTCAGCCTGGGCGCCACCGGCGCCCACGTGGCGCCGCCGCGCCAGCCTGCGAAGCATTTTCCGGTAGGGCCGCGTCTCTGGCGACAGCTCCCACGCCCGAAGAGCCAGGAGGGAAAGCCGTGCCTCGTTGGAAAGCTCTTTGGCAGCCGCTCTCGTGGTCCTACAGCCCGTGGGCTGCGGGCTTTCCGTGGGCCGTCAGCCTCGGCGCCACCGGCGCCCACGTAGCGCCGCCGCGCCAGCCTGCGAAGCATTTTCCGGTAGGGCCGCGTCTCTGGCGACAGCTCCCACGCCCGAAGAGCCAGGAGGGAAAGCCGTGCCTCGTTGGAAAGCTCTTTGGCAGCCGCTCGCGTGGCCCCACAGCCCGTGGGGCTGCGGGCTTTCCGGCGGCCGTCAGCCTCGGCGACACCGGCGCCCACGTGGCGCCGCCCGCGCCAGCCTGCGAAGCATTTTCCGGTAGGGGCCGCGGCTGTGGCGACAGCTCCCACGCCCGAAGAGCCAGGTGGAAAGCCGTGCCTCGTTGGAAAGCACTTTGGCAGCCGCTCGCGTGGCCCCACAGCCCGTGGGGCTGCGGGCTTTCCGGCGGCCGTCAGCCTCGGCGACACCGGCGCCCACATGTCGCCGCGCGCCAGCTGCGAAGCATTTTCCGGTAGGGCCGCGGCTCTGGCGACAGCTCCCACGCCCGAAGAGCCAGGAGGGAAAGCCATGCCTCGTTGGAAAGCTCTTGGCAGCCGCTCGCTCGTGGCCCCACAGCCCGTGGGGCTGCGGGCTTTCCGGCGGCCGTCAGCCTCGGCGACACCTGCGCCCACGTGGCGCCGCGGCGCCAGCCTGCGAAGCATTTTCTGGTAGGGCCGCGGCTCTGGCGACAGCTCCCCCCACCCGAAGAGCCAGGAGGGAAAGCATGCCTCGTTGGAAAGCTCTTTGGCAGCCGCTCGCGTGGCCCCACAGCCCATGGGGCTGCGGCTTTCCGGCGGCCGTCAGCCTCGGCGGACACCTGCGCCCACGTCGCGCCGCCGCGCCAGCCTGCGAAGCATTTTCCGGTAGGGGCCGCGTCTCTGGCGGACAGCTCCCACGCCCGAAGAGCCAGGAGGGAAAGCCGTGCCTCGTTGGAAAGCTCTTTGGCAGCCGCTCGCGTGGCCCACAGCCCGTGGGGCTGCGGGCTTTCCGGCGGCCGTCAGCCTCGGCGACACCGGCGCCCACGTGGCGCCGCCGCGCCAGCCTGCGAAGCATTTTCCGGTAGGGCCGTGGCTCTGGCGACAGCTCCCACGCCCGAAGAAGCCAGGAGGGAAAGCCGTGCCTCGTTGGAAAGCTCTTTGGCAGCCGCTCTCGTGGTCCTACAGCCCGTGGGGCTGCGGGATTTCCGGCGGCCATCAGCCTCGGCGACACCGGCGCCCACGTGGCGCCGCCGCGCCAGCCTGCGAAGCATTTTCCGGTAGGGCCGCGTCTCTGGCGACAGCTCCCACGCCCGAAGAGCCAGGAGGGAAAGCCGTGCCTCGTTGGAAAGCTCTTTGGCAGCCCGCTCGCGTGGCCCCACAGCCCGTGGGGCTGCGGGCTTTCCGGTGTCCGTCAGCCTCGGCGCCACCGGCGCCCACGTGGCGCCGCCGTGCCAGCCTGCGAAGCATTTTCCGGTAGGGCCGCGTCTCTGGCGACAGCTCCCACGCCCGAAGAGCCAGGAGGAAAGCCATGCCTCGTTGGAAAGCTCTTTGGCAGCCGCTCGCGTGGCCCCACAGCCCGTGGGCTACGGGCTTTCCGGCGGCCGTCAGCCTCGGCGACACCAGGGCACACGTGGCGCCGCGGCGCCAGCCCTGCGAAGCATTTTCCGGTAGGGCCGTGGCTCTGGCGACAGCTCCCACGCCCGAAGAGCCAGGAGGGAAAGCCGTGCCTCGTTGGAAAGCTCTTTGGCAGCCGCTCGCGTGGTCCTACAGCCCGTGGGGCTGCGGGCTTTTCCGGCGGCCGTGAGCCTCGGCGACACCGGCGCCCACGTGGCGCCGCCGCGCCAGCCTGCGAAGCATTTTCCGTTAGGGCCGCGTCTCTGGCGACAGCTCCCACGCCCGAAGAGCCAGGAGGGAAAGCCGTGCCTCGTTGGAAAGCTCTTTGGCAGCCGCTCGCGTGGCCCCACAGCCCGTGGGGCTGCGGGCTTTCCGGCGGCCGTCAGCCTCGCGCCACCGGCGCCCACGTGGCGCCCGCGGCGCCAGCCTGCGAAGCATTTTCCGGTAGGGCCGCGTCTCTGGCGACAGCTCCCACGCCCGAAGAGCCAGGAGGGAAAGCCGTGCCTCGTTGGAAAGCTCTTTGGCAGCCGCTCGCGTGGCCCCACAGCCCGTGGGGCTGCGGGCTTTCTGGCGGCCCGTCAGCCTCGGCGCCACCGGCGCCCATGTGGCGCCGCCGCGCCAGCCTGCGAAGCATTTTCCGGTAGGGCCGCGGCTGTGGCGACAGCTCCCACGCCCGAAGAGCCAGGAGGGAAAGCCGTGCCTCGTTGGAAAGCTCTTTGGCAGCCGCTCGTATGGCCCCATAGCCCGTGGGGCTGCGGGCTTTCGGCGGCCATCAGCCTCGGGCGACACCA